>NC_139967.1:47215019-47471019 GCF_963993115.1 Abramis brama
TGCTCAATCATCGCGATTTTTTTACTGTGACCTCATATTGAGCTCTTACATAAGTGTACCGAGTTTGGTGAAGATAACTCATTTATTTATCGAGTTATATCCGTTTTAGTAAAATAGGCTCATCCTACAACGTACGTTTTGGCGCCCCCTATCGTCCGTGAATCGAAATATCAACTTTTTTTCGATAATTATTGATAATCAGGCTCCAGAGAACATTTCTGCACTGGTTTGGTTCCAATCGGACGATAAACCTAGGACTAGTTCGCAAAAGTAGGTTTTTGAGAAAATTCAAAATGGCGGAAAATTTTCCCAGGCGGAAATGAAATCGGAGATATACGTTTTGACCGTCTTGAGCCACGGATTACAGTGATATAAGACACTTGATTCTATGACAAACCGTCTAGGAGTTATGGCTGATTTCATACTTTTGCTTGCTATAGCGCCACCTATTGGCCAATCGGGGTCATACTTTGATAGGTTCTCCCCAAATTGAGGACTACCATTTGGCTGAGTTTCAAGTCTCCAGCATTTACGGTTTGGGCTGCACGATGCGTTTTAGGGGAAAATAATAATAATAATTAAAGCTGCAAGCAGCATTTATCGGGGTTCAAGCAGTTAAGGCCTTTAAGGCATTTAAGCACAAAAGCATCAAAAGTTATTAAGATTTATTTAGCAAGCATGTAACCACTGACATAATAGATGGAAAAGACCATTTACAGCCAATACAGGCAATTTGCCATGGGATATATATGGTTTTAAAGCTTTTTAACAGTTATAGCGCCACCTATGGTCCGATCTCCATAAAATTGTTTACTGTGACCTCAAATTGAACCCATACACATGTGTACTGAGTTTGGTGAAGATATCTCATTTACTTCTTGAGTTATAGCCATTTGAGTAAAATAGGCTCCTCCCACAACGATTTGCCACATTCTAGAATTATTTAATATGATTCTAGCATGATTTACTATCATATACCATGTTCCAGAATGATTTATTAGGATTCTAGCATGATTTACCTTGATACACCTCATTTCAGTATTATTTACTATGATTTACAATGTTTCTAGCATTATTAACCACATTACTAGCAATTATGTGAAGTGTCAGTGCAAATGAGGTGATGAACACTGACAAAATATTATTGTGTTATAATAGTTAGTTATATACGTGATTTTTAGTGTGTGTCCAAGTATGAATGCAAAAGCACATGTAAAATATTTCATTATTAAGTAGAATGGCCAGCAGAGGGCACTAGAAGACCACTTATTGACTCACTTTCACTTTAAACCAGTTTTCTGCACTAAAGCAAACCAGTTTTTCCATGTTAACTCAATGCATGCTTACACACACACACACACACACACACACACACACACACACACACACACACAGCATAGTTAACCATGATTTACCATGATATACCACGTTCTAGTATTATTTACCAGGAGATAAACGACAATCTAGTATTATTTACTTTGATTTACCATGTTTCTAGCCTGATTTATCACATTACTAGCAATTATTTGAAGTGTCAGTGCAAATAAAGTGATTAACACTGACAAAATATGATTGTGTTATAATAGTTATTGCTATATAAGTGATTTTTTTAGTGTGTATTCAAGTATGAATGCAAGCACATGTTGAAATATTTCATTAATAAGTAGAATGGCCAGCAGAGGGCAGTAGAAGACCACTTATTGGCTCACTTTCACTTTAAACCAGTTTTCTGCACTAAAGCAAACCAGTTTATCCATGTTAACTCAATGCATGCTTACACACACACACACACACACACACACACACACACACACACACACACACACACACACACACACACACACAGCATAGTTAACCATGATTTACCATGATTTACCACATTACTAGCAATTATTTGAAGTGTCAGTGCAAATAAAGTGATTAACACTGACAAAATATGATTGTGTTATAATAGTTATTGCTATATAAGTGATTTTTAGTGTGTATTCAAGTATAAATGCAAGCACATGTGGAAAAATTTTATTAATAAGTAGAATGGCCAGCAGAGGGCAGTAGAAGACCACTTATTGGCTCACTTTCACTTTAAACCTCATGATTTTGACCAGTTTTCTGCACTAAAGCAAACCAGTGTTTCCATGTTAACTCAATAATGCATACTTGCTACATATGCTACACACAATAATGCTACACACACACACACACACACACACACACACACACACACACACACACACACACACACACACACACACAAATGTTTCAGTGATATTGGTGTCACATTCACCTTCATCACATTCACCTTCTGTCTTCATCACATTCACCATCTGTCGTCATCACCTGCACCTGCTCCTCATCACCCTCCTCATCATCACCTGCTCCTCATCATCATAACCGTCACCTGTTGTCCTTGTCTTGATCTGTGTATTTAAGTTCCCCTCTCATCTATTATCATTGTCGGTTATTGTTTGTGCACTAGCACTCTGTTATGTTTGTTTTCATGTTGGAAAATAAAACCTTTGTTATATTTGTACCACACACACACACACACACACACACACACACACACAATCATTTATCATGATTTACCATGGCTGATACCAATACCAATATGAGAAAATGACTATTTTAAACAGCAGGGGGCAGTAAAATACCACTTATTGGCTTAACATGCCATTAATTCATATCATTTTCACCTTTTTAACTGTTATAGAGGCAAATTTTGTCCGATCTGTCTGAAAATTTTCATGCTTGTTCAGGGTGATATTTCACACGTTCTGACTTGTTTTTAAGAAGGTCTGAGCATTGATTAAAGAGATATAGGCTTTCGGGGACACTTGGTAAAGGCCAGATTTTGAAGTGAACCTATTATAGCTATCCAAATGAAGTAGTTCAACTTTTTCTGACAATTATTGATCTAGTGAGTCCAGAGAATTGTATTGCACTAGTTTTGAACATTATGATATGAAAATTATATGATCAGAGATGGAAAAGACCATTTACAGCCAATACAGGCAGTTTACCATAGGAAATATATGATTTTAAAGCTTTTTAACAGTTATAGCGCCACCTATCGTCCGATCTCCATAGAATTTTTCATGCTTGTTAATGATGTTATGTCACATATGCTGACCAATTTTTGTGAAGTTCTGAGTTTTTATTTAGGATTTATAGGCTTTTTAATGTATTTTGACACGCCCATTTTATGAATGACCCTATTACAGCCATCCAAATGCAAAAGTTCAACTTTTTTTTGATAATTATTGATCTAGAGAGTCCAGAGAATTGTCCTAGACTGGTCTGGTTCCGATCGGGCGAAAAACCTAGGACTAGTTCGCAAAAGTAGGTTTTTAACATATTAATGAATAATTAATGAACAGTTTGATTGACAGCAATGGTTCTTGAGGCAAAGTTGTTCAGGATGAGGAGATCTATCAAATGATATGCATATTGTGTGGATATTTGTAACACCACGTGATTACAGAGCCGTAAAACTCGTTAGCGCCAACTAGTGGCCGATTTCTTTCAAAATTCTTACAGACCTTTAGGGCCATGAGCCGAACATGCCCATTGAGTTTCGTTCCGATCGGCCTCCGTTAACCTTGTCTAATAGGTGCTCAAACTTCATTGGCCGATGGCGGCCATGTTTTTTGAGATACACCAATGTCCTCATAGACATACATGACACCTTGGACCAAGACACTGCATACCAATTTTCAAGTCAATCGGACTAATGGTCAGGTGGTTATAGCCAGTTTTATGTTTTTTTCATGTTATAGCGCCACCATGTGGCCAATCGCCACGATTTTTTTACTGTGACCTCAGATTGACCTCTTAAATAATTGTACCGAGTTTGGTGAAGATACCTCATTTACTTCTGGAGTTATGGCCGTTTTAGTAAAATAGGCTCCTCCCACAACATACAATTTGGCGCCCCTTAGCGACCGTGAATCGAAATTTCAACTTTTTTTTGATAATTATTGATATTCAAACTCCAGAGAACATTTCTGCACTGGTTTGGTTCCGATCGGGCAAAAAACCTAGGACTAGTTCGCAAAAGTAGGTTTTTGACAAAATTCAAAATGGCGGAAAAATTTGCATACCGGAAATGAAATCGGATATATACGTTTTGTTTGCCATGAGGTCTTGATTACATTGATATAAGACACTTGAGTCTACGACATACAGTCTAGGAGTTATGAGCAGTTTCGCGCTTTTGGTCGCTGTAGCGCCACCTATGGGCCGATTGGGCTGAGTCCGTGTATCTGAGTAGCGAGCAATAGTACTACCATCTGGCAAAGTTTCAAGTCTCTAGGTCTTACGGTTTGGGCTGCACGATGCGTTTTATGGCGGAAAAATAATAATAATAAAAATCAGGACGATTACAATAGGGTTTCAGCACTTCGTGCTTGAACCCCTAATAAAAATCAGTACAATTACAATAGGTGTTCAGCACTTCGTGCTTGAACCCCTAATCAGCACAATTACAATAGGGTTTCAGCACTTCGTGCTTGAACCCCTAATAATAAAAATCAGTACAATTACAATAGGGTTTCAGCACTTCGTGCTTGAACCCCTAATAAGAAGAGACATTTTGGACAGTTATAGCGCCACCTATTGTCCGATCTTCACGAAACTTGGCATGCTTCTTCACCATGGTCTGACACATCTGCTCATCGATTTTCGTGAAGTTTGGGGTTTTCCCTTAGGTTGTATAGGCTTTTGAGTGTTTTTTTGTCTCTCCCCTTTCCTAAATGACCCTGTTACAGCCAGGCCAATGCAAAAGTTCAACTTTTTTTCAATAATTATTGATCTAGAGAGTCCAGAGAACTGTGCTAGACTGGTCTGGTTCCGATTGGGCCAAAAACCAGGGACTAGTTCGCAAAAGTAGGTTTTTGACAAAATTGGCCATAACAATTTTTTTTTGCTCGTAGGTGAATTTGGAGATAGCCATTTTGCCCGTCTGGATCCAGGGATCACAGTGATGCTAAAATGGACAATCTAGGACAAACTGTCTAGGAGTTGTGAGCAATTTAGTAAATGTGGTCATTGTAGCGCCACCTATGGGCCAATCTGGGTCATACTTTGATAGGTTCTCCCCAAATTGAGGACTACCATTTGGCAAAGTTTCAAGGTTCCAGCTCTTACGGTTTGGTCTGCACGATGCGTTTTAGGGCGGAATAATAATAATAATAATAATAATTAAAGCTGCAAGCAGCATTTATCGGGGTTCAAGCAGTTAAGGCCTTTAAGGCATTTAAGCACAAAAGCATCAAAAGTTATTAAGATTTATTTAGCAAGCATGTAACCACGGACATAATAGATGGAAAAGACCATTTACAGCCAATACAGGCAGTTTACCATGGGATATATATGGTTTTAAAGCTTTTTAACAGTTATAGCGCCACCTATGGTCCGATCTCCATAAAAATGTTTACTGTGACCTCAAATTGAACCCATACACATGTGTACTGAGTTTGGTGAAGATATCTCATTTACTTCTTGAGTTATAGCCATTTTAGTAAAATAGGCTCCTCCCACAACAATTTACCACATTCTAGTATTATTTACTATGATTCTAGCATGATTTGCCATATTCTAGCATGATTTACCATGATATACTACATTCTAGTATGATTTACCATTGTTTACTGTGATTCTAGCATGGTTTACCATAGTTTATCATGATTTATCATAGTTTACCATGATTTATCATAGTTTACCATGGTTTACCCTGTTCTAGCATAGTTTACCATGATTTACCATGTTCTAGCATGATTTACCATGATATACCACATTCTAGTATTATTTATTATGATTTACCATGTTTTTAGCGTGATTTACCATGATTTACCACATTGCTAGCAATTATGTGAAGTATCAGTAAAAATGAAGTGATAAACTCTGACAAAATATGATTGTGCTACAATAGTAATTGTTATATAAGTTATTTTTTGTGTTTTATTGTTATATAAGTGATTTTTAGTGTCTAATGAATGCAAAAGCATATGTGAGTAGACTTCATTAATGAGTAGAATGGCCAGCAGAGGGCAGTAGAAGACCACATATTGGCTCACTTTCACTTTAAACTTCTTGATTTTCACCATTTTTCTGCACTAAAGCAAACCAGTTTTTCCATTTTAACTCCATAATGCATGTTTACATACACACACACACACACACACACACACACACACACACACACACACACACACACACAAAGACAAATGTTGTTGTTGTTTTTTCAATGCTATTGGGATATGTCATTATGAAAATATATTTGAGTGGTCTATAAACATTTCACAAAGTCTTTGCAAGCTATTAATCAGATGATTCAGAATTTATTCAGAAACCTAAGACTACACACACACATTATGTTGTAGATACAGACATTTGAACTGTATGATGTGATCAAACTGTCAATACTAATACTTTAACAGATGGATTTTGACTAAATGTAATTGTAAATGTTAAAATAGTGATTTTATAAAGTCTAAATATAAATTATAGAACAATATGACAAAATGACTATTTTGAACAGCAGGGGGCAGTAAAATACCACTTATTGGCTTAACATGCCATTATAATCATATCATTTTCACCTTTTCAACTGTTATAGAGGCAAATTTTGTCAGATCTGTCTGAAAATTTTCATGCATGTTCAGAGTGATATTTCACATGTTCTGACTTGTTTTTATGAAGGTTTGAACATTCATTAAAGAGATATAGGCTTTCGGGGACACTTGGTAAAGGCTACATTTTGAAGTGAACCTATTATAGCTATCCAAATGAAGTAGTTCAACTTTTTCTGACAATTATTGATCTAGTGAGTCCAGAGAATTCTATTGCACTAGTTTTGAACATTATGATATGAAAATTATATGATCAGAGATGGAAAAGACCATTTACAGCCAATACAGGCAGTTTACCATAGGAAATATATGGTTTTAAAGCCTTTTAACTGTTATAGCGCCACCTTTGGTCCAATCTCCATAAAATTGTGCATGCTTGTTTGTGATGTTATGTCACATATGCTCACCAATTTTTGTGAAGTTCTGAGTTTTCATTTAGGATTTATAGGCTTTTTAGTGTATTTTGCCACGCCCATTTTATAAATGACCCTATTACAGCCATACAAATACAAAAGTTCAACTTTTTTTTGATAATTATTGATCTAGAGAGTCCAGCGAATTGTCCTAGACTGGTCTGGTTCCGATCGGGCGAAAAACCAGGGACTAGTTCGCAAAAGTAGGTTTTGAACATATTCATGAATATTTAATGAACTGTTTGATTGACAGCAATGGTTCTAGAGGCAAAGTTGTTCAGCATGAGCAGATCTATCAAATGATATGCATTTTGTGATAATATGTGTAACACCACGTGATTACAGAGCCATAAAACTCGTTAGCGCCAACTAGTGGCCGATTTCTTTTAAACTTCTTACAGACCTCCAGGGCCATGAGTCGAACATGCCCATCGAGTTTCGTTCCGATCGGCCTCCGTTAACCTTGTCTAATAGGTGCTCAACTTCATTGGCCAATGGCGGCCATGTTTTTTGAGATACGCCAATGTCCTCATAGACATACATGGCACCTTGGACCAAGACACTGCATACCAATTTTCAAGTCAATCGGACTAACGGTCAGGTGGTTATAGCCCTTTTCATGTTTTTTTCATATTATAGCGCCACCTAGTGTTTAATCGCCGCGATTTTTTTACTGTGACCCCAGACTGAACCCATACACATGTGTACCGAGTTTGGTGAAGATATCTTATTTACTTTTTAAGTTATAGCCATTTTAGTAAAATAGGCTCCTCCCACAATGTTTATTTTGCGCCCCCTAGCGACCAGGAATCGAAATTTCAACTTTTTTTCGATAATTATTTATCTTCAGACTCCAGAGAACATTTCTGCACTGGTTTTGTTCCGATCGGACAAAAAACCACGGACTAGTTCGCAAAAGTAGATTTTCGACAAAATTCAAAATGGCGGAAAATCTATCATGACGGAAATGAAATCGGAGATATACGTTTTGTTCGTCGGGCTTCCAGCTTTCCAATGATATAAGACACTTGAGTCTACGACATACGGTCTAGGAGTTATGAGCTGTTTTGCGCTTTTGGTTGCTATAGCGCCACCTATGGGCCAATCGGGGTCATAATCTCTGAACCTCTCCTCGATTTTTGTACTACCATCTGGCAAAGTTTCAATGCTCTAGCCCTTACGGTTTGGGCTGCACGATGCGTTTTACGGCAGAATAATAATAATAATAATAATAATTAAAGCTGCAAGCAGCATTTATCGGGGTTCAAGCATTTAAGGCCTTTAAGCACATAAGCATTTAAGACATTAAGATTTGTTTAGAAAGCTTTTAACCACTGAAATAATAGATGGAAAAGTCCATTTACAGCCAATACAGGCAAGCTTTTTAACAGTTATAGCGCCACCTATAGTCCGATCTCCATGATATTTTGCATGCTTGTTAATGATGTTGTGGCACATATGCTCACCAATTTTCGTGAAGTTCTGAGTTTTCGTTTAGGATTTATAGGCTTTTGAGTGCATTTTGCCACGCCCATTTTCTTTATGACCCAATTATACCCATGCGAAAAATGCAAAAGTTCAACTTTTTTTCGATAATTATTGATCTAGAGAGTCCAGAGAATTGTCCTAGACTGGTCTGGTTCTGATCGGGCGAAAAACCAGGGACTAGTTCGCAAAAGTAGGTTTTTAACATATTCATGAATATTTAATGAACAGTTTGATTGACAGTGATGGTTCTTGAGGCAAAGTTGTTCAGCATGAGCAGATCTATCAAATGATATGCATTTTGTGATGATAAGTGTAACACCACGTGATTACAGAGCCTTAAAACTCGTTAGCGCCAACTAGTGGCCGATTTCTTTCAAAATTCTTACAGACCTCTAGGGGCTTGAGCCGAACATGCCCATCGAGTTTCGCTCCGATCGGACTTCGTTAACGATGCTCAAACCTCATTGGCCAATGGCAGCCATGTTTTTCGAGATACGCCAATATCCTTTTAGACATACATGGCCCCTTGGGCCAAGACACTGCATTCCAAATTTCAAGTCATTCGGAAAAACGGTCAGTTGTCTATATGTTTTTATTTGTTTTATAGCGCCACCATGTGGCCAATCGACGCAATTTTTTTACTGTGACCTCAGATTGACCTCTTACACATGTGTTCCAAGTTTGGTGAAGTTTACTTAATTACTTCTTGAGTTATAGCCATTTTAGTAAAATAGGCTCCTCCCACAACGTTAATTTTGCACCCCCTAGCGACCATTAATCGAAATTTCAACTTTTTTTCGATAATTATTGATCTTCAGACTCCAGAGAACAATTCCGCACTGGTTTGGTTCCGATCGGGCGAAAAACCAGGGACTAGTTCGCAAAAGTAGGTTTTTGACAAAATTCAAAATGGCGAAAAATCTATCATGGCGGAAATGAAATCGGAGATATACGTTTTTTTCTTCAGGAGCTCTGGATTTCAATGATATAAGACACTTGAAGCTACGCCTTACGGTCTGGGAGTTCTGAGCAGTTTTGCGCTTTTGATTGCTATAGCGCCACCTATGGGCCGATTGGGCTGAGTCCGTGTATCTGAGTAGCGAGCAATAGTACTACCATCTGGCAAAGTTTCAAGTCTCTAGGTCTTACGGTTTGGGCTGCACGATGCGTTTTATGGCGGAAAAATAATAATAATAAAAATCAGGACGATTACAATAGGGTTTCAGCACTTCGTGCTTGAACCCCTAATAATAAAAATCAGTACAATTACAATAGGGTTTCAGCACTTCGTGCTTGAACCCCTAATAAGAAGAGACATT
Source organism: Abramis brama (assembly GCF_963993115.1). Classification (NCBI taxonomy): domain Eukaryota; kingdom Metazoa; phylum Chordata; class Actinopteri; order Cypriniformes; family Leuciscidae; genus Abramis; species Abramis brama. The sequence goes on from NC_139967.1 coordinate 47,224,869, forward strand.
TTGGACAGTTATAGCGCCACCTATTGTCCGATCTTCACGAAACTTGGCATGCTTCTTCACCATGGTCTGACACATCTGCTCATCGATTTTCGTGAAGTTTGGGGTTTTCCCTTAGGTTGTATAGGCTTTTGAGTGTTTTTTTGTCTCTCCCCTTTCCTAAATGACCCTGTTACAGCCAGGCCAATGCAAAAGTTCAACTTTTTTTCAATAATTATTGATCTAGAGAGTCCAGAGAACTGTGCTAGACTGGTCTGGTTCCGATTGGGCCAAAAACCAGGGACTAGTTCGCAAAAGTAGGTTTTTGACAAAATTGGCCATAACAATTTTTTTTTGCTCGTAGGTGAATTTGGAGATAGCCATTTTGCCCGTCTGGATCTAGGGATCACAGTGATGCTAAAATGGACAATCTAGGACAAACTGTCTAGGAGTTGTGAGCAATTTAGTAAATGTGGTCATTGTAGCGCCACCTATGGGCCAATCTGGGTCATACTTTGATAGGTTCTCCCCAAATTGAGGACTACCATTTGGCAAAGTTTCAAGGTTCCAGCTCTTACGGTTTGGTCTGCACGATGCGTTTTAGGGCGGAATAATAATAATAATAATAATAATTAAAGCTGCAAGCAGCATTTATCGGGGTTCAAGCAGTTAAGGCCTTTAAGGCATTTAAGCACAAAAGCATCAAAAGTCATTAAGATTTATTTAGCAAGCATGTAACCACTGACATAATAGATGGAAAAGACCATTTACAGCCAATACAGGCAAATTGCCATGGGATATATATGGTTTTAAAGCTTTTTAACAGTTATAGCGCCACCTATGGTCCGATCTCCATAAAATTGTTTATTGTGACCTCAAATTGAACCCATACACATGTGTACTGATTTTGGTGAAGATATCTCATTTACTTCTTGAGTTATAGCCATTTGAGTAAAATAGGCTCCTCCCACAACGATTTGCCACATTCAAGAATTATTTAATATGATTTTAGCATGATTTACTATCATATACCATGTTCCAGAATGATTTATTAGGATTCTAGCATGATTTACCTTGATACACCTCATTTCAGTATTATTCACTATGATTTACAATGTTTCTAGCATGATTAACCACATTACTAGCAATTATGTGAAGTGTCAGTGCAAATGAGGTGATGAACACTGACAAAATATTATTTTGTTATAATAGTTAGTTATATACGTGATTTTTAGTGTGTGTCCAAGTATGAATGCAAAAGCACATGTAAAATATTTCATTATTAAGTAGAATGGCCAGCAGAGGGCACTAGAAGACCACTTATTGGCTCACTTTCACTTTAAACCAGTTTTCTGCACTAAAGCAAACCAGTTTTTCCATGTTAACTCAATGCATGCTTACACACACACACACACACACACACACACACACACACACACACACACACACACACACACACACACACACACAGCATAGTTAACCATGATTTACCATGATATACCACGTTCTAGTATTATTTACCAGGAGATAAACGACAATCTAGTATTATTTACTTTGATTTACCATGTTTCTAGCCTGATTTATCACATTACTAGCAATTATTTGAAGTGTCAGTGCAAATAAAGTGATTAACACTGACAAAATATGATTGTGTTATAATAGTTATTGCTATATATTTTTAGTGTGTATTCAAGTATAAATGCAAGCACATGTGGAAATATTTAATTAATAAGTAGAATGGCCAGCAGAGGGCACTAGAAGACCACTTATTGGCTCACTTTCACTTTAAACCTCATGATTTTGACCAGTTTTCTGCACTAAAGCAAACCAGTGTTTCCATGTTAACTCAATAATGCATACTTGCTACATATGCTACACACAATAATGCCACACACACACACACACACACACACACACAAATGTTTCAGTGATATTGGTGTCACATTCACCTTCATCACATTCACCTTCTGTCTTCATCACATTCACCATCTGTCGTCATCACCTGCACCTGCTCCTCATCACCCTCCTCATCATCACCTGCTCCTCATCATCATAACCGTCACCTGTTGTCCTTGTCTTGATCTGTGTATTTAAGTTCCCCTCTCATCCATTATCATTGTCGGTTATTGTTTGTGCACTAGCACTCTGTTATGTTTGTTTTCATGTTGGAAAATAAAACCTTTGTTATATTTGTACCACACACACACACACACACACACACACACACACACACACACACACACACACACACACACACACACATCATTTATCATGATTTACCATGGCTGATACCAATACCAATATGAGAAAATGACTATTTTAAACAGCAGGGGGCAGTAAAATACCACTTATTGGCTTAACATGCCATTAATTCATATCATTTTCACCTTTTTAACTGTTATAGAGGCAAATTTTGTCCGATCTGTCTGAAAATTTTCATGCTTGTTCAGGGTGATATTTCACACGTTCTGACTTGTTTTTAAGAAGGTCTGAGCATTGATTAAAGAGATATAGGCTTTCGGGGACACTTGGTAAAGGCCAGATTTTGAAGTGAACCTATTATAGCTATCCAAACGAAGTAGTTCAACTTTTTCTGACAATTATTGATCTAGTGAGTCCAGAGAATTGTATTGCACTAGTTTTGAACATTATGATATGAAAATTATATGATCAGAGATGGAAAAGACCATTTACAGCCAATACAGGCAGTTTACCATAGGAAATATATGATTTTAAAGCTTTTTAACAGTTATAGCGCCACCTATCGTCCGATCTCCATAGAATTTTTCATGCTTGTTAATGATGTTATGTCACATATGCTGACCAATTTTTGTGAAGTTCTGAGTTTTTATTTAGGATTTATAGGCTTTTTAATGTATTTTGACACGCCCATTTTATAAATTACCCTATTACAGCCATCCAAATGCAAAAGTTCAACTTTTTTTTGATAATTATTGATCTAGAGAGTCCAGAGAATTGTCCTAGACTGGTCTGGTTCCGATCGGGCAAAAAACCTAGGACTAGTTCGCAAAAGTAGGTTTTTAACATATTAATGAATAATTAATGAACAGTTTGATTGACAGCAATGGTTCTTGAGGCAAAGTTGTTCAGGATGAGGAGATCTATCAAATGATATGCATATTGTGTGGATATTTGTAACACCACGTGATTACAGAGCCGTAAAACTCGTTAGCGCCAACTAGTGGCCGATTTCTTTCAAAATTCTTACAGACCTTTAGGGCCATGAGCCGAACATGCGCATTGAGTTTCGTTCCGATCGGCCTCCGTTAACCTTGTCTAATAGGTGCTCAAACTTCGTTGGCCGATGGCGGCCATGTTTTTTGAGATACGCCAATGTCCTCATACACATACATGGCACCTTGGACCAAGACACTGCATACCAATTTTCAAGTCAATCGGACTAACGGTCAGGTGGTTATAGCCTGTTTTATGTTTTTTTCATTTTATAGCGCCACCATGAGGCCAATCGTCGCGATTTTTTTACTGTGACCCCAGAGTAAGCTCATACACATGTGTACCAAGTTTGGTGAAGATACCTCATTTACATCGGGAGTTATAGCCATTTTAGTCAAATAGGCCCCTCCCACAACGTACGTTTTGGCGCCCCTTAGCGACCGTGAATCGAAATTTCCACTTTTTTTCGATAATTATTGATATTCAGTCTCCAGAGAACATTTCTGCACTAGTTTGGTTCCAATCGGGCAAAAAACCAGGGACTAGTTCGCAAAAGTAGATTTTTGATAAAATTCAAAATGGCGGAAAATCTATCATGGCGGAAATGAAATCGGAGATATACGTTTTGTTCGTCAGGCGTCCAGCTTTCCAATGATATAAGACACTTGAGTCTACGACATACGGTCTAGGAGTTATGAGCAGTTTCGCGCTTTTGGTTATTATAGCGCCACCTATGGGCCAATCGGGGTCATAATCTCTGAACCTTTCCTCGATTTTTGTACTACCATCTGTCAAAGTTTCAAAGTTCCAGCTCTTACGGTTTGGGCTGCACGATGCGTTTTACGGCGGAATAATAATAATAACAAGCAGCATTTATCGGGGTTCAAGCAGTTAAGGCCTTTAAGGCATTTAAGCACAAAAGCATCAAAAGTTATTAAGATTTATTTAGGAAGCATGTAACCACTGACATAATAGATGGAAAAGACCATTTACAGCCAATACAGGCAATTTGCCATGGGATATATATGGTTTTAAAGCTTTTTAACAGTTATAGCGCCACCTATGGTCCGATCTCCATAAAATTGTTTACTGTGACCTCAAATTGAACCCATACACATGTGTACTGAGTTTGGTGAAGATATCTCATTTACTTCTTGAGTTATAGCCATTTGAGTAAAATAGGCTCCTCCCACAACGATTTGCCACATTCTAGAATTATTTAATATGATTCTAGCATGATTTACTATCATATACCATGTTCCAGAATGATTTATTAGGATTCTAGCATGATTTACCTTGATACACCTCATTTCAGTATTATTTACTATGATTTACAATGTTTCTAGCATGATTAACCACATTACTAGCAATTATGTGAAGTGTCAGTGCAAATGAGGTGATGAACACTGACAAAATATTATTGTGTTATAATAGTTAGTTATATACGTGATTTTTGTGTGTGTGTCCAAGTATGAATGCAAAAGCACATGTAAAATATTTCATTATTAAGTAGAATGGCCAGCAGAGGGCACTAGAAGACCACTTATTGGCTCACTTTCACTTTAAACCAGTTTTCTGCACTAAAGCAAACCAGTTTTTCCATGTTAACTCAATGCATGCTTACACACACACACACACACACACACACACACACACACACACACACAGCATAGTTAACCATGATTTACCATGATATACCACGTTCTAGTATTATTTACCAGGAGATAAACGACAATCTAGTATTATTTACTTTGATTTACCATGTTTCTAGCCTGATTTATCACATTACTAGCAATTATTTGAAGTGTCAGTGCAAATAAAGTGATTAACACTGACAAAATATGATTGTGTTATAATGGTTATTGCTATATAAGTGATTTTTTTAGTGTGTATTCAAGTATGAATGCAAGCACATGTTGAAATATTTCATTAATAAGTAGAATGGCCTGCAGAGGGCAGTAGAAGACCACTTATTGGCTCACTTTCACTTTAAACCAGTTTTCTGCACTAAAGCAAACCAGTTTATCCATGTTAACTCAATGCATGCTTACACACACACACACACACACACACACACACACACAGCACAGTTAACCATGATTTACCACATTACTAGCAATTATTTGAAGTGTCAGTGCAAATAAAGTGATTAACACTGACAAAATATGATTGTGTTATAATAGTTATTGCTATATAAGTGATTTTTAGTGTGTATTCAAGTATAAATGCAAGCACATGTGGAAAAATTTAATTAATAAGTAGAATGGCCAGCAGAGGGCAGTAGAAGACCACTTATTGGCTCACTTTCACTTTAAACCTCATGATTTTGACCAGTTTTCTGCACTAAAGCAAACCAGTGTTTCCATGTTAACTCAATAATGCATACTTGCTACATATGCTACACACAATAATGCTACACACACACACACACACACACACACACACACACACACACACAAATGTTTCAGTGATATTGGTGTCACATTCACCTTCATCACATTCACCTTCTGTCTTCATCACATTCACCATCTGTCGTCATCACCTGCACCTGCTCCTCATCACCCTCCTCATCATCACCTGCTCCTCATCATCATAACCGTCACCTGTTGTCCTTGTCTTGATCTGTGTATTTAAGTTCCCCTCTCATCCATTATCATTGTCGGTTATTGTTTGTGCACTAGCACTCTGTTATGTTTGTTTTCATGTTGGAAAATAAAACCTTTGTTATATTTGTACCACACACACACACACACACACACACACACACACACACCATCATTTATCATGATTTACCATGGCTGATACCAATACCAATATGAGAAAATGACTATTTTAAACAGCAGGGGGCAGTAAAATACCACTTATTGGCTTAACATGCCATTAATTCATATCATTTTCACCTTTTTAACTGTTATAGAGGCAAATTTTGTCCGATCTGTCTGAAAATTTTCATGCTTGTTCAGGGTGATATTTCACACGTTCTGACTTGTTTTTAAGAAGGTCTGAGCATTGATTAAAGAGATATAGGCTTTCGGGGACACTTGGTAAAGGCCAGATTTTGAAGTGAACCTATTATAGCTATCCAAATGAAGTAGTTCAACTTTCTGACAATTATTGATCTAGTGAGTCCAGAGAATTGTATTGCACTAGTTTTTTAACATTATGATATGAAAATTATATGATCAGAGATGGAAAAGACCATTTACAGCCAATACAGGCAGTTTACCATAGGAAATATATGATTTTAAAGCTTTTTAACAGTTATAGCGCCACCTATCGTCCGATCTCCATAGAATTTTTCATGCTTGTTAATGATGTTATGTCACATATGCTGACCAATTTTTGTGAAGTTCTGAGTTTTTATTTAGGATTTATAGGCTTTTTAATGTATTTTGACACGCCCATTTTATAAATTACCCTATTACAGCCATCCAAATGCAAAAGTTCAACTTTTTTTTGATAATTAATGATCTAGAGAGTCCAGAGAATTGTCCTAGACTGGTCTGGTTCCGATCGGGCAAAAAACCTAGGACTAGTTCGCAAAAGTAGGTTTTTAACATATTCATGAATATTTAATGAACTGTTTGATTGACAGCAATGGTTCTAGAGGCAAAGTTGTTCAGCATGAGCAGATCTATCATATGATATGCATTTTGTGACGATAAGTGTAACACCACGTGATTACAGAGCCATAAAACTCGTTAGCGCCAACTAGTGGCCGATTTCTTTCAAAATTCTTACAGACCTCTAGGGGCTTGAGCCGAACATGCCCACTGAGTTTTGTTCCGATCGGCCTCCGTTAACCTTGTCTAATAGGTGCTCAAACTTCATTGGCCGATAGCGGCCATGTTTTTTGAGATACACCAATGTCCTCATAGACATACATGGCACCTTGGACCAAGACACTGCATACCAATTTTCAAGTCAATCGGACTAACGGTCAGGTGGTTATAGCCTGTTTTATGTTTTTTTCATATTATAGCGCCACCATGAGGCCAATCACCGCGATTTTTTTACTGTGACCTCAACTTGAGCTCATACATATGTGTACCGAGTTTGGTGAAAATATCTCATTTCGTTCACGAGTTATAGCCATTTTTGTATAATTAGCTCCGCCTCCTGCGAACGTTTTGATGCCCCTTAGCAACCGTGGATCGAAATTTTAACTTTTTTTCGATAATTATTGATATTCAGACTCCTGTGAATATTTCTGCACTGGTTTGGTTCCGATTGGGCAAAAAACCAGGGACTAGTTCGCAAAAGTAGGTTTTGGACAAAATCCAAAATGGCGGAAAAATTTGCATACCGGAAATGAAATCCTTGAGGCCTTTTTTGTTCGGCTTGACCCAAGGATTCCAAAGATATAAGACACTTGAGTCTGTGACAAAGGGTTGATGAGATTTAAGCAAAAATATGCAATTTTTTTGTTTTTTGCACTGTAGCGCCACCTATTGGCCAATCTAGCTCATATTCTCTGAACCTCTCCTCGATTTTTGTACTACCTTCTGGCCAAGTTTCAAGTCTCTAGCACTTACGGTTTAGGCTGCACGATGCGTTTTACGGCGGAATAATAATAATAATAATAAAAATCAGCACAATTACAATAGGGTTTCAGCATTTCATGCTTGAACCCCTAATTAAAGCTGCAAGCAGCATTTATCGAGGTTCAAGCATTTAAGGCCTTTAAGCACATAAGCATTTAAGACATTAAGTTTTATTTAGAAAGCTTTTAACCACTGAAATAATAGATGGAAAAGTCCATTTACAGCCAATACAGGCAATTTACCATAGGAAATATATGGTTTTCAAACCTTTTTAACAGTTATAGCGCCACCTATGGTCCGATCAACATGAAATTTGGCATGCTTGTTTAGAATATTATGGCACATATACTCACCAATTTTCGTGAAGTTCTGAGTTTTCGTTTAGGATTTATAAGCTTTTGAGTGCATTTTGCCACGCCCATTTTCTTTATGACCCAATTATAGCCATACGAAAAATTCAAAAGTTCAACTTTTTTTCGATAATTATTGATCAGGAGAGTCCAGAGAATTGTCCTAGACTGGTCTGGTTCCGATCGGGCGAAAAACCAGGGACTAGTTCGCAAAAGTAGGTTTTTAACATATTCGCGAATAATTAATGAACGATTTGATTGACAGCAATGGTTCTTGAGGCAATGTTGTTCAGCATGAGCAGATCTATCAAATGATATGCATTTTGTGACAATAAGTGTAACACCACGTGATTACAGAGCCGTAAAACTCGTTAGCGCCAACTAGTGGCCGATTTCTTTCAAAATTCTTACAGACCTCTAGGGCTATGAGTTGAACATGCCCATCGAGTTTCGTTCCGATCGGCCTCCGTTAACCTTGTCTAATAGGTGCTCAAACTTCATTGGCCGATGGCGGCCATGTTTTTCGAGATACACCAATGTCCTCATAGACATACATGACACCTTGGGCCAAGACACTGCATACCAATTTTCAAGTCAATCGGACTAACGGTCAGGTGGTTAAAGCCTGTTTTATGTTTTTTTCATGTTATAGCGCCACCATGTGGCCAATCGCCGCGATTTTTTTACTGTGACCTCAGATTGACCTCTTACACATGTTTACCGAGTTTGGTGAAGATACCTCATTTACTTCTGGAGTTATAGCCATTTTAGTAAAATAGGCCCCTCCCACAACGTACGTTTTGGCGCCCCTTAGCGTCCGTGAATCGAAATTTCAACTTTTTTTCGATAATTATTGATATTCAGACTCCAGAGAACATTTCTGTACTGGTTTGGTTCCGATCGGGCGAAAAACCTAGGACTAGTTCGCAAAAGTAGGTTTTTGGCAAAATTCAAAATGGCGGAAAATCTATCATGGCGGAAATGAAATCGGAGATATACGTTTTGTTCGTCAGGCATCCAGCTTTCCAATGATATAAGACACTTGAGTCTACAACATACGGTCTAGGAGTTCTGAGCAGTTTCGCGCTTTTGGTCGCTGTAGCGCCACCTATGGGCCGATTTGGCTAAGTCCGTGTATCTGAGTAGCGAGCAATACTACTACCATTTGACCAAGTATCACGTCTCTAGGTCTTACGGTTTTGGCTGCACGATGCGTTTTAGGGAAGAATAATAATAATAATAAAAATCAGGGCAATTACAATAGGGTTTCAGCACTTCGTGCTTGAACCCCTAATAATAAAAATCAGTACAATTACAATAGGGTTTCAGCACTTCGTGCTTGAACCCCTAAAAATCAGAGCAATTACAATAGGGTTTCAGCACTTCGTGCTTGAACCCCTAATAATAATAAAAATCAGTACAATTACAATAGGGTTTCAGCACTTCGTGCTTGAACCCCTAATAAGAAGAGACATTTTGGACAGTTATAGCGCCACCTATTGTCCGATCTTCACGAAACTTGGCATGCTTCTTCACCATGGTCTGACACATCTGCTCATCGATTTTCGTGAAGTTTGGGGTTTTCCCTTAGGTTGTATAGGCTTTTGAGTGTTTTTTTGTCCCTCCCCTTTCCTAAATGACCCTGCTACAGCCAGGCAAATGCAAAAGTTCCACTTTTTTTCGATAATTATTGATCTAGAGAGTCCAGAGAACTGTGCTAGACTGGTCTGGTTCCGATTGGGCCAAAAACCAGGGACTAGTTCGCAAAAGTAGGTTTTTGACAAAATTGGCCATAACAAATTTTTAATGGACAATAAAATGGACAATCTAGGACAAACTGTCTAGGAGTTGTGAGCAATTTAGTAAATGTGGTCATTGTAGCGCCACCTATGGGCCAATCTGGGTCATACTTTGATAGGTTCTCCCCAAATTGAGGACTACCATTTGGCAAAGTTTCAAGGTTCCAGCTCTTACGGTTTGGTCTGCACGATGCGTTTTAGGGCGGAATAATAATAATAATAATAATAATTAAAGCTGCAAGCAGCATTTATCGGGGTTCAAGCAGTTAAGGCCTTTAAGCACACAAGCATCAAAAGACATTACGTTTTATTTAGCAAGCATTTAACAACTGCCATCATAGATGAAAAAGTCAATTTACAGCCAATACAGGCAGTTTACCATAGGAAATATATGGTTTTAAAGCGTTTTTACAGTTATAGCACCTTCTTGCCTGAGTCTTCTTACAGTCTTGCCTGATCTCCACCACTTTTATTAGTAGTACTCAAAGTGTGCCCATATATATGTGTCAAATTTGTTGTAAATATGTAATTTTGATAAGGAGTTTAGACAATTATATTCAGTGGTGTAACGAGCCAACACCGGGCCCTTAAGTAGGATTATCAAGGCGGGCCCCTTGATGACGCAATTGATGACATTGATGACGCAATGTCCGCGAGTAGGCTACCATGAATAGGGCAGGATATGATCATACACAGCATATAAGAGATGAGATGACTAACAAAATCAGGAGGAGCCTACGCTCACCAAAAAAAAACACAAAAAAAAAACACTGGTGACAGCGCACCATAACACATTGTTAGGCCTAGGTCCAAATACATAAAAAAGATGCTCTCTTACATTATAGCGGGATTTTCCGGGCTTTCCTATGTGCAACTGCAAAGTTGTCGATTAGATCAGGATTGTGCGCACGAGCATTCTCAATTGACCCTTCGCAGGGAGTTTGATTTACAGGTGATCTGACTAATCATAATCCGCCATTTTGTCCCACATAGCAGTCAGGAGAGTTAGTAGATTAACTTTGGAGGATTTAAATTTGAAAAACAAAGTGTACTGACGTCTTAGCACTTTAAAACAACATTCCTTTTATGTTCATTCATGTTTATTTTAATGCTATAAATGAACTAGAAGGAAGAGATGATCGGTTCACGAGCAGCTTTAACTGAGCCTTGAGTCTACAGCGATCTGTCAGACACATTAAAGAGTCACAAAACGGTATTTATTGTTTAAATGTCTCTAAAAATGACTACATTTGAAAGGTGAGACTTTTGCCGCTTTTCCATTACCAGTACCAGCTCAACTCAACTCGACTCGACTCGACTCGGCTCGCTTTTCGCTCCGTTTTCCATTGCAGATAGTACCTCCACAATAGTACCTGGTCGTCATAGCGACGCCGCAGGAAACTGCCGTGACTTAATCTTCTACGCGAGATACATCCGCTGCCACACACAATGGACAATGGAGGAAATCGAGTGTATGCTGTTTTTGGATGTTTTTGTTTTTGCTGTTTTTTATTCAGGATACTCCGTCTGGCGCGTGCAATGATGACGCAGTGAATAGTGACAATTCTCTCTGACCAATCAGCAGTCTGCCGTGTTTTCACGTCACATTTTAGTATCGCCTCAGCTTGCCCCAGCTCACTTAGAACCTCGCCGGAGGTGGTACGAAAAAAAGTACCTGGAAGCAGGTACAGGTACAACTTTTACACAGTGGAAAACCAAACAAAGCCGAGTCAAGTCGAGCCGAGCCGAGCCGAGCCGAGCTGGCTGTAGTGGAAAAGCGCCATTTGTTTCATATCAAAAGTACTTGTCTGTCAGCGCGCAGTCTCCTCTCTGATCCGCAATGTATTTTTCACTGCGTGAGAACTTGGTGTGGTGTGAGAGTGGCGTCGCTTGACAGACATAGCAACAGTAACTAAAGTGGGCGGGTCTTTGCGAATGGTCATTGACAGTATGGACGGGGATTCGCCAGTCCCAATTCAAAACAAATTTCATGACAATCCATCATTGTTTGTTTCAAACATGTGAGAGCATCAAAATGATCCATGGGTGAAATTGATTGGATTTAATTCATTTTTTTGTCAGTTCCTATCATAATTTTAACATTTTGGCGTTATTGTTTAGCTATTTACCTATGTTTTCAAATTTCCTGTGTTTTTTTGTTGTTGTCTCGATCGGACTAACGGCTTTGAAGATAAACACAATTTTGTAAAGCTCTAAATGACACTTGCAAAAACCATAAGGCGAAACCTGGCATGTTTGGTATTGTTGGACTCTGCAAGGATTCAGGAGTCTTAGGAGGTCACTCCTGTGAAAAAACACTGGCTTGAAACTTCTAAGGCTCCTTCAAGGCATTGTGCCAATGACGTATACTGAGTTTTTTGAGATACACCAATGTTCTCATAGACTATCATGGCACCCTGGACAAAGACACTGCGTGCCAATTTTCAGTAGACTAACAGTTGGGTGCGCTTATAGCTATTTTCATGATTTTTTTCACTGTTATAGCGCCACCAAGTGGCCAATTGTCACGATTTTTTTCATGTCAACTCAGATTGAGCTTATGAACATGTGTGCCAAGTTTAGCGAAAATATCTCTTTCCGCTCACAAGTTATAACCATTTTATAGTGCCACCAAGTGGCCAATTGTCATGTCTTTTTTTCACGTGACCTCAGAATGAGCTCATGAACATGTGTCCCAAGTTTTGCGAAAATATCTCATTCCGTTCACAAGTTATAACCATTTTATAGTGCCACCAAGTGGCCAATTGTTGCGATTTCTCTCAAGTGATCTCAGGTTGAGCTCTGGAAGATGTATCCCAAGTTTAGCAAAAAAATCTCTTTCTGTTCACAATTTATAACCGTTTTAGTAAAAGTGGCCATGGTGCCATCAAATATTTTGGTTCCCCTTATCGACCGTTAATTGAAATTTTGAATTTTTTGGATGATTATTGATTGACAGACTCCAGAGAATACTCAGGCAGTGGTTTGGTTCCGATCGGGCGAAAAACCTAGGAGAAGTTTGCAAAAATAGGTTTTTCAAAAAAATGCAATTTACTCGAAATTGGCGCCTGAAGGGTGAGCAAATCGGAGATAGCCATTTTGTCCGCCTCGAGCCAAGGATTCCAACGATATAAGACTCTTGATCCTGGGACAAACGGTCTAAGAGTTATGAGTGATTTTGAACTTTTGGTTGCTGTAGCGCCACCTATGGGCCAATCGGGGTCATACTCTGATAGGTTGTCCCCACATTGAGGCCTAGCATCTGGCCAGGTTTCAAGTCTCTAGGCCTTACGGTTTGTCCTGCACGATGCGTTTTACGAATCCTTACAATTACAATAGGGTTTCAGCATTTCATGCTTGAACCCCTAATAAGAATGAAGGCTTTTTGCCAGTTATAGCGCCACCTATGGTCCGATCTCCATGAAACTCTGCATGCTTCCTCACCGTGTTCTGACACATATGCTCATCAATTTTGGTCAAGTTCTGAGTTTTCCTTTGGGATTTATAGGCTTTTGAGTGTATTTTGCCACGCCCCTTTTCTAAATGACCCTGTTACAGCCACCCAAATGCCAAAGTTCAACTTTTTTTTGATAATTATTGATCTAGAGAGTCCAGAGAATTGTCCTAGACTGGTTTGGTTCCGATCGGGCGAAAAACCAGGGACTAGTTCGCAAAAGTAGGTTTTGGACAAAATTCGACATAGCAGAAATGTTTCCCTGCCTACATCCAAATCGGAGATAGCCATTTTGTCCGCCTCGAGCCAAGGATTCCAACGATATAAGACACTTGATCCTGGGACAAACGGTCTAAGAGTTATGAGCGATTTTGAACTTTTGGTTGCTGTAGCGCCACCTATGGGCCAATCGGGGTCATACTCTGATAGGTTGTCCCCACATTGAGGCCTAGCATCTGGCCAGGTTTCAAGTCTCTAGGCCTTACGGTTTGTCCTGCACGATGCGTTTTACGAATCCTTACAATTACAATAGGGTTTCAGCATTTCATGCTTGAACCCCTAATAAGAATGAAGGCTTTTTGCCAGTTATAGCGCCACCTATGGTCCGATCTCCATGAAACTCTGCATGCTTCCTCACCGTGTTCTGACACATATGCTCATCAATTTTGGTCAAGTTCTGAGTTTTCCTTTGGGATTTATAGGCTTTTGAGTGTATTTTGCCACGCCCCTTTTCTAAATGACCCTGTTACAGCCACCCAAATGCCAAAGTTCAACTTTTTTTTGATAATTATTGATCTAGAGAGTCCAGAGAATTGTCCTAGACTGGTTTGGTTCCGATCGGGCGAAAAACCAGGGACTAGTTCGCAAAAGTAGGTTTTGGACAAAATTCGACATAGCAGAAATGTTTCCCTGCCTACATCCAAATCGGAGATAGCCATTTTGTCCGCCTCGAGCCAAGGATTCCAACGATATAAGACACTTGATCCTGGGACAAACGGTCTAAGAGTTATGAGCGATTTTGAACTTTTGGTTGCTGTAGCGCCACCTATGGGCCAATCGGGGTCATACTCTGATAGGTTGTCCCCACATTGAGGCCTACCATCTGGCCAGGTTTCAAGTCTCTAGGCCTTACGGTTTGTCCTGCACGATGCGTTTTACGAATCCTTACAATTACAATAGGGTTTCAGCATTTCATGCTTGAACCCCTAATAAGAATGAAGGCTTTTTGCCAGTTATAGCGCCACCTATGGTCCGATCTCCATGAAACTCTGCATGCTTCCTCACCGTGTTCTGACACATATGCTCATCAATTTTGGTCAAGTTCTGAGTTTTCCTTTGGGATTTATAGGCTTTTGAGTGTATTTTGCCACGCCCCTTTTCTAAATGACCCTGTTACAGCCACCCAAATGCCAAAGTTCAACTTTTTTTTGATAATTATTGATCTAGAGAGTCCAGAGAATTGTCCTAGACTGGTTTGGTTCCGATCGGGCGAAAAACCAGGGACTAGTTCGCAAAAGTAGGTTTTGGACAAAATTCGACATAGCAGAAATGTTTCCCTGCCTACATCCAAATCGGAGATAGCCATTTTGTCCGCCTCGAGCCAAGGATTCCAACGATATAAGACACTTGATCCTGGGACAAACGGTCTAAGAGGTATGAGCGATTTTGAACTTTTGGTTGCTGTAGCGCCACCTATGGGCCAATCGGGGTCATACTCTGATAGGTTGTCCCCACATTGAGGCCTACCATCTGGCCAGGTTTCAAGTCTCTAGGCCTTACGGTTTGTCCTGCACGATGCGTTTTACGAATCCTTACAATTACAATAGGGTTTCAGCATTTCATGCTTGAACCCCTAATAAGAATGAAGGCTTTTTGCCAGTTATAGCGCCACCTATGGTCCGATCTCCATGAAACTCTGCATGCTTCCTCACCGTGTTCTGACACATATGCTCATCAATTTTGGTCAAGTTCTGAGTTTTCCTTTGGGATTTATAGGCTTTTGAGTGTATTTTGCCACGCCCCTTTTCTAAATGACCCTGTTACAGCCACCCAAATGCCAAAGTTCAACTTTTTTTTGATAATTATTGATCTAGAGAGTCCAGAGAATTGTCCTAGACTGGTTTGGTTCCGATCGGGCGAAAAACCAGGGACTAGTTCGCAAAAGTAGGTTTTGGACAAAATTCGACATAGCAGAAATGTTTCCCTGCCTACATCCAAATCGGAGATAGCCATTTTGTCCGCCTCGAGCCAAGGATTCCAACGATATAAGACACTTGATCCTGGGACAAACGGTCTAAGAGTTATGAGCGATTTTGAACTTTTGGTTGCTGTAGCGCCACCTATGGGCCAATCGGGGTCATACTCTGATAGGTTGTCCCCACATTGAGGCCTACCATCTGGCCAGGTTTCAAGTCTCTAGGCCTTACGGTTTGTCCTGCACGATGCGTTTTACGAATCCTTACAATTACAATAGGGTTTCAGCATTTCATGCTTGAACCCCTAATAAGAATGAAGGCTTTTTGCCAGTTATAGCGCCACCTATGGTCCGATCTCCATGAAACTCTGCATGCTTCCTCACCGTGTTCTGACACATATGCTCATCAATTTTGGTGAAGTTCTGAGTTTTCCTTTGGGATTTATAGGCTTTTGAGTGTATTTTGCCACGCCCCTTTTCTAAATGACCCTGTTACAGCCACCCAAATGCCAAAGTTCAACTTTTTTTTGATAATTATTGATCTAGAGAGTCCAGAGAATTGTCCTGGACTGGTTTGGTTCCGATCGGGCGAAAAACCAGGGACTAGTTCGCAAAAGTAGGTTTTGGACAAAATTCGACATAGCAGAAATGTTTCCCTGCCTACATCCAAATCGGAGATAGCCATTTTGTCCGCCTCGAGCCAAGGATTCCAACGATATAAGACACTTGATCCTGGGACAAACGGTCTAAGAGTTATGAGCGATTTTGAACTTTTGGTTGCTGTAGCGCCACCTATGGGCCAATCGGGGTCATACTCTGATAGGTTGTCCCCACATTGAGGCCTAGCATCTGGCCAGGTTTCAAGTCTCTAGGCCTTACGGTTTGTCCTGCACGATGCGTTTTACGAATCCTTACAATTACAATAGGGTTTCAGCATTTCATGCTTGAACCCCTAATAAGAATGAAGGCTTTTTGCCAGTTATAGCGCCACCTATGGTCCGATCTCCATGAAACTCTGCATGCTTCCTCACCGTGTTCTGACACATATGCTCATCAATTTTGGTCAAGTTCTGAGTTTTCCTTTGGGATTTATAGGCTTTTGAGTGTATTTTGCCACGCCCCTTTTCTAAATGACCCTGTTACAGCCACCCAAATGCCAAAGTTCAACTTTTTTTTGATAATTATTGATCTAGAGAGTCCAGAGAATTGTCCTAGACTGGTTTGGTTCCGATCGGGCGAAAAACCAGGGACTAGTTCGCAAAAGTAGGTTTTGGACAAAATTCGACATAGCAGAAATGTTTCCCTGCCTACATCCAAATCGGAGATAGCCATTTTGTCCGCCTCGAGCCAAGGATTCCAACGATATAAGACACTTGATCCTGGGACAAACGGTCTAAGAGTTATGAGCGATTTTGAACTTTTGGTTGCTGTAGCGCCACCTATGGGCCAATCGGGGTCATACTCTGATAGGTTGTCCCCACATTGAGGCCTACCATCTGGCCAGGTTTCAAGTCTCTAGGCCTTACGGTTTGTCCTGCACGATGCGTTTTACGAATCCTTACAATTACAATAGGGTTTCAGCATTTCATGCTTGAACCCCTAATAAGAATGAAGGCTTTTTGCCAGTTATAGCGCCACCTATGGTCCGATCTCCATGAAACTCTGCATGCTTCCTCACCGTGTTCTGACACATATGCTCATCAATTTTGGTCAAGTTCTGAGTTTTCCTTTGGGATTTATAGGCTTTTGAGTGTATTTTGCCACGCCCCTTTTCTAAATGACCCTGTTACAGCCACCCAAATGCCAAAGTTCAACTTTTTTTTGATAATTATTGATCTAGAGAGTCCAGAGAATTGTCCTAGACTGGTTTGGTTCCGATCGGGCGAAAAACCAGGGACTAGTTCGCAAAAGTAGGTTTTGGACAAAATTCGACATAGCAGAAATGTTTCCCTGCCTACATCCAAATCGGAGATAGCCATTTTGTCCGCCTCGAGCCAAGGATTCCAACGATATAAGACACTTGATCCTGGGACAAACGGTCTAAGAGTTATGAGCGATTTTGAACTTTTGGTTGCTGTAGCGCCACCTATGGGCCAATCGGGGTCATACTCTGATAGGTTGTCCCCACATTGAGGCCTACCATCTGGCCAGGTTTCAAGTCTCTAGGCCTTACGGTTTGTCCTGCACGATGCGTTTTACGAATCCTTACAATTACAATAGGGTTTCAGCATTTCATGCTTGAACCCCTAATAAGAATGAAGGCTTTTTGCCAGTTATAGCGCCACCTATGGTCCGATCTCCATGAAACTCTGCATGCTTCCTCACCGTGTTCTGACACATATGCTCATCAATTTTGGTGAAGTTCTGAGTTTTCCTTTGGGATTTATAGGCTTTTGAGTGTATTTTGCCACGCCCCTTTTCTAAATGACCCTGTTACAGCCACCCAAATGCCAAAGTTCAACTTTTTTTTGATAATTATTGATCTAGAGAGTCCAGAGAATTGTCCTGGACTGGTTTGGTTCCGATCGGGCGAAAAACCAGGGACTAGTTCGCAAAAGTAGGTTTTGGACAAAATTCGACATAGCAGAAATGTTTCCCTGCCTACATCCAAATCGGAGATAGCCATTTTGTCCGCCTCGAGCCAAGGATTCCAACGATATAAGACACTTGATCCTGGGACAAACGGTCTAAGAGTTATGAGCGATTTTGAACTTTTGGTTGCTGTAGCGCCACCTATGGGCCAATCGGGGTCATACTCTGATAGGTTGTCCCCACATTGAGGCCTACCATCTGGCCAGGTTTCAAGTCTCTAGGCCTTACGGTTTGTCCTGCACGATGCGTTTTACGAATCCTTACAATTACAATAGGGTTTCAGCATTTCATGCTTGAACCCCTAATAAGAATGAAGGTTTTTTGCCAGTTATAGCGCCACCTAAGGTCCGATCTCCATGAAACTCTGCATGCTTCCTCACCATGTTCCGACACATGTGCTCATCAATTTTGGTGAAGTTCTGAGTTTTCCTTTGGGATTTATAGGCTTTTGAGTATATTTTGCCACGCCCCTTTTCTAAATGACCCTGTTACAGCCACCCAAATGCCAAAGTTCAACTTTTTTTTGATAATTATTGATCTAGAGAGTCCAGAGAATTGTCCTAGACTGGTTTGGTTCCGATCGGGCGAAAAACCAGGGACTAGTTCGCAAAAGTAGGTTTTGGACAAAATTCGACATAGCAGAAAATTGTCCCTGCCGGCATCCAAATCGGAGATAGCCATTTTGTCCGCCTTGAGCCAAGGATTCCAAGGATATAGGGCACTTGATCCTGGGACAAACGGTCTAAGAGTTATGAGCGATTTTGAACTTTTGGTTGCTGTAGCGCCACCTATGGGCCAATCGGGGTCATACTCTGATAGGTTGTCCCCACATTGAGGCCTACCATCTGGCCAGGTTTCAAGTCTCTAGGCCTTACGGTTTGGCCTGCACGATGCGTTTTACGAATCCTTACAATTACAATAGGGTTTCAGCATTTCATGCTTGAACCCCTAATAAGAATGAAGGCTTTTTGCCAGTTATAGCGCCACCTATGGTCCGATCTCCATGAAACTCTGCATGCTTCCTCACCGTGTTCTGACACATATGCTCATCAATTTTGGTCAAGTTCTGAGTTTTCCTTTGGGATTTATAGGCTTTTGAGTGTATTTTGCCACGCCCCTTTTCTAAATGACCCTGTTACAGCCACCCAAATGCCAAAGTTCAACTTTTTTTTGATAATTATTGATCTAGAGAGTCCAGAGAATTGTCCTAGACTGGTTTGGTTCCGATCGGGCGAAAAACCAGGGACTAGTTCGCAAAAGTAGGTTTTGGACAAAATTCGACATAGCAGAAATGTTTCCCTGCCTACATCCAAATCGGAGATAGTCATTTTGTCCGCCTCGAGCCAAGGATTCCAACGATATAAGACACTTGATCCTGGGACAAACGGTCTAAGAGTTATGAGCGATTTTGAACTTTTGGTTGCTGTAGCGCCACCTATGGGCCAATCGGGGTCATACTCTGATAGGTTGTCCCCACATTGAGGCCTACCATCTGGCCAGGTTTCAAGTCTCTAGGCCTTACGGTTTGTCCTGCACGATGCGTTTTACGAATCCTTACAATTACAATAGGGTTTCAGCATTTCATGCTTGAACCCCTAATAATAAAAATCAGTACAATTACAATAGGGTTTCAGCACTTCGTGCTTGAACCCCTAATAAGAAGAGACATTTTGGACAGTTATAGCGCCACCTATTGTCCGATCTTCACGAAACTTGGCATGCTTCTTCACCATGGTCTGACACATCTGCTCATCGATTTTCGTGAAGTTTGGGGTTTTCCCTTAGGTTGTATAGGCTTTTGAGTGTTTTTTTGTCCCTCCCCTTTCCTAAATGACCCTGCTACAGCCAGGCAAATGCAAAAGTTCCACTTTTTTTCGATAATTATTGATCTAGAGAGTCCAGAGAACTGTGCTAGACTGGTCTGGTTCCGATTGGGCCAAAAACCAGGGACTAGTTCGCAAAAGTAGGTTTTTGACAAAATTGGCCATAACAAATTTTTAATGGACAATAAAATGGACAATCTAGGACAAACTGTCTAGGAGTTGTGAGCAATTTAGTAAATGTGGTCATTGTAGCGCCACCTATGGGCCAATCTGGGTCATACTTTGATAGGTTCTCCCCAAATTGAGGACTACCATTTGGCAAAGTTTCAAGGTTCCAGCTCTTACGGTTTGGTCTGCACGATGCGTTTTAGGGCGGAATAATAATAATAATAATAATAATAATAATAATTAAAGCTGCAAGCAGCATTTATCGGGGTTCAAGCATTTAAGGCCTTTAAGCACATAAGCATTTAAGACATTAAGATTTGTTTAGAAAGCTTTTAACCACTGAAATAATAGATGGAAAAGTCCATTTACAGCCAATACAGGCAAGCTTTTTAACAGTTATAGCGCCACCTATAGTCCGATCTCCATGATATTTTGCATGCTTGTTAATGATGTTGTGGCACATATGCTCACCAATTTTCGTGAAGTTCTGAGTTTTCGTTTAGGATTTATAGGCTTTTGAGTGCATTTTGCCACGCCCATTTTCTTTATGACCCAATTATACCCATGCGAAAAATGCAAAAGTTCAAGTTTTTTCGATAATTATTGATCTAGAGAGTCCAGAGAATTGTCCTAGACTGGTCTGGTTCTGATCGGGCAAAAAACCAGGGACTAGTTCGCAAAAGTAGGTTTTTAACATATTCATGAATATTTAATGAACAGTTTGATTGACAGTGATGGTTCTTGAGGCAAAGTTGTTCAGCATGAGCAGATCTATCAAATGATATGCATTTTGTGATGATAAGTGTAACACCACGTGATTACAGAGCCTTAAAACTCGTTAGCGCCAACTAGTGGCCGATTTCTTTCAAAATTCTTACAGACCTCTAGGGGCTTGAGCCGAACATGCCCATCGAGTTTCGCTCCGATCGGACTTCGTTAACGATGCTCAAACCTCATTGGCCAATGGCAGCCATGTTTTTCGAGATACGCCAATATCCTTTTAGATATACATGGCCCCTTGGGCCAAGACACTGCATACCAAATTTCAAGTCATTCGGAAAAACGGTCAGTTGTCTATATGTTTTTATTTGTTTTATAGCGCCACCATGTGGCCAATCGACGCAATTTTTTTACTGTGACCTCAGATTGACCTCTTACACATGTGTTCCAAGTTTGGTGAAGTTTACTTAATTACTTCTTGAATTATAGCCATTTTAGTAAAATAGGCTCCTCCCACAACGTTAATTTTGCACCCCCTAGCGACCATTAATCGAAATTTCAACTTTTTTTCGATAATTATTGATCTTCAGACTCCAGAGAACATTTCTGCACTGGTTTGGTTCTGATCGGGCGAAAAACCTAGGACTAGTTCGCAAAAGTATGTTTTTGACAAAATTCAAAATGGCGGAAAATCTATCATGGCGGAAATGAAATCGGAGATATACGTTTTGTTCGTCAGGCGTCCCGCTTTCCAATGATATAAGACACTTGAGTCTACGTCATACGGTCTAGTAGTTATGAGCAGTTTTGCACTTTTGGTTGCTATAGCGCCACCTATGGGCCAATCGGGGTCATACTTTTATAGGTTCTCCCCAAATTGAGGACAACCATTTGGCCAAGTTTCAAGGTTCCTGCTCTTACGGTTTGGTCTGCACAATGCGTTTTAGGGGAAAATAATAATAATAATTAAAGCTGCAAGCAGCATTTATCGGGGTTCAAGCTATTAAGGCCTTTAAGGGTTTTTAAGCACAAAAGCATCAAAAGTTATCAGGTTTTATTTAGCAAGCATGTAACCACTGACATAATAGATGGAAAAGACCATTTACAGCCAATACAGGCAATGTACCATAGGAAATATATGGTTTTAAAGCTTTTTAACAGTTATAGCGCCACCTATAGTCCGATCTCCATAAAATTTGGCATGCTTGTTAATGATGTTATGTCACATATGCTCACCAATTTTTGTGAGGTTCTGAGTTTTCATTTAGGATTTATAGGCTTTTTAGTGTATTTTGCTACGCCCATTTTATAAATGACCCTATTACAGCCATCCAAATGCAAAAGTTCAACTTTTTTTTGATAGTTTTTGATCTAGAGAGTCCAGAGAATTGTCCTAGACTGGTCTGGTTCCAATCGTGCGAAAAACCTAGGACTAGTTCGCAAAAGTAGGTTTTTAACATGTTTGCGAATATTTAATGAACGGTTTGATTGACAGCAATGGTCCTTGAGGCAAAGTTGTTCAGGATGAGGAGATCTATCAAATGATATGCATATTGTGTGGATATTTGTAACACCACGTGATTACAGAGCTGTAAAACTCGTTAGCGCCAACTAGTGGCCGATTTCTTTCAAAATTGTTACAGACCTCTATGGCCTTGAGTCGAACATGCCCATCGAGTTTCGTTCCGATCGGCCTCCGTTAACCTTGTCTAATAGGTGCTCAAACTTCATTGGCCGATGGCGGCCATGTTTTTCGAGATACGCCAATGTCCTCATACACATACATGGCACCTTGGACCAAGACACTGCATGCCAATTTTCAAGTCAATCGGACTAATGGTCAGGTGGTTATAGCCTGTTTTATGTTTTTTTCATGTTATAGCGCCACCATGTGGCCAATTGCCGCGGTTTTTTTACTGTGACCTCAGATTGACCTCTTACACATGTGTACCAAGTTTGGTGAAGATACCTCATTTATTTCTGGAGTTATAGCCATTTTAGTAAAATAGGCCCCTCCCACAACGTACGTTTTGGCGCCCCTTACCGTCCGTGAGTCGAAATTTCAACTTTTTTTCGATAGTTTTTGATAAACAGACTCTAGAGAACATTTCTGCACTGGTTTGGTTCCGATCGGGCGAAAAACCTAGGACTAGTTCGCAAAAGTATGTTTTTGACAAAATTCAAAATGGCGGAAAATCTATCATGGCGGAAATGAAATCGGAGATATACGTTTTGTTCGTCAGGCATCCAGCTTTCCAATGATATAACACACTTGAGTCTACGTCATACGGTCTAGTAGTTATGAGCAGTTTCGCGCTTTTGGTTGCTATAGCGCCACCTATGGGCCAATCGGGGTCATACTTTGATAGGTTCTCCCCAAATTGAGGACTACCATTTGGCCAAGTTTCAAGGTTCCAGCTCTTACGGTTTGGTCTGCACGATGCGTTTTAGGGGAAAATAATAATAATAATAATAATAATTAAAGCTGCAAGCAGCATTTATCGGGGTTCAAGCTATTAAGGCCTTTAAGGGTTTTTAAGCACAAAAGCATCAAAAGTTATCAAGTTTTATTTAGCAAGCATTTAACCACTGACATAATAGATGGAAAACACCATTTACAGCCAATATAGGCAATGTACCATAGGAAATATATGGTTTTAAAGCTTTTTAACAGTTATAGCGCCAACTATGGTCCGATCTCCATGAAATTTTGCATGCTTGTTAAAGATGTTATGTCACATAAGTTCACCAATTTTTGTGAAGTTCTGGGTTTTTATTTAGGATTTATAGGCTTTTTAATGTATTTTGCCACACCCATTTTATAAATGACCCTATTACAGCCATCCAAATGCAAAAGTTCAACTTTTTTTTGATAATTATTGATCTAGAGAGTCCAGAGAATTGTCCTAGACTGATTTGGTTCCGATCGGGTGAAAAACCTAGGACTAGTTCGCAAAAGTAGGTTTTTAACATATTCGTAAATATTTAATGAACGGTTTGATTGACATTACTGGTTCTAGAGGCAAAGTTGTTCAACATGAGCAGATCTATCAAATGATATGCATTTTGTGATGATATGTGTAACACCACGTGATTACAGAGCCATAAAACTCGTTAGCGCCAACTAGTGGCCGATTTCTTTCAAAATTCTTACAGACCTCTAGGGGCTTGAGCTGAACATGCCCATCGAGTTTCGTTCCGATCGGCCTCCGTTAACCTTGTCTAATAGGTGCTCAACTTTATTGGCCAATGGCGGCCATGTTTTTTGAGATACACCAATGTCCTCATAGACATACATGGCACCTTGGACCAAGACACTGCATGCCAATTTTCAAGTCAATCGGACTAACGGTCAAGTGGTTATAGCCCTTTTCATGTTTTTTTCATGTTATAGCGCCACCTAGTGTTCAATCGTCGCGATTTTTTTACTGTGACCCCAGACTGAATTCATACACATGTGTACCGAGTTTGGTGAAGCTATCTTATTTACTTTTTAAGTTATAGCCATTTTAGTAAAATAGGCTCCTCCCACAACGTTTACTTTGCGCCCCCTAGCGACCATGAATCGAAATTTCAACTTTTTTTCGATAATTATTGATCTTCAGACTCCAGAGAACATTTCTGCACTGGTTTGGTTCCGATCGGACAAAAAACCACGGACTAGTTCGCAAAAGTAGGTTTTTGACAAAATTCAAAATGGCGGAAAATCTATCATGACGGAAATGAAATCGGAGATATACGTTTTGTTCGTCAGGCGTCCAGCTTTCCAATGATATAAGACACTTGAGTCTACGACATACGGTCTAGGAGTTATGAGCAGTTTCGCGCTTTTGGTCGCTATAGCGCCACCTATGGGCCAATCGGGGTCATAATCTCTGAACCTCTCCTCGATTTTTGTACTACCATCTGGCAAAGTTTCAATGCTCTAGCCCTTACGGTTTGGGCTGCACGATGCGTTTTACGGCAGAAGAATAATAATAATAATAATAATTAAAGCTGCAAGCAGCATTTATCGGGGTTCAAGCAGTTAAGGCCTTTAAGGCATTTAAGCACAAAAGCATCAAAAGTTATTAAGATTTATTTAGCAAGCATGTAACCACTGACATAATAGATGGAAAAGACCATTTACAGCCAATACAGGCAATTTGCCATGGGATATATATGGTTTTAAAGCTTTTTAACAGTTATAGCGCCACCTATGGTCCGATCTCCATAAAATTGTTTACTGTGACCTCAAATTGAACCCATACACATGTGTACTGAGTTTGGTGAAGATATCTCATTTACTTCTTGAGTTATAGCCATTTGAGTAAAATAGGCTCCTCCCACAACGATTTGCCACATTCTAGAATTATTTAATATGATTCTAGCATGATTTACTATCATATACCATGTTCCAGAATGATTTATTAGGATTCTAGCATGATTTACCTTGATACACCTCATTTCAGTATTATTTACTATGATTTACAATGTTTCTAGCATGATTAACCACATTACTAGCAATTATGTGAAGTGTCAGTGCAAATGAGGTGATGAACACTGACAAAATATTATTGTGTTATAATAGTTAGTTATATACGTGATTTTTAGTGTGTGTCCAAGTATGAATGCAAAAGCACATGTAAAAGCTCCAAAACTCTGGAATAGCCTTCCTGATACTGTTCGTTGCTCAGACTCGCTCTCCCAGTTTAAAACTAGATTAAAGTCGCATCTCTTCAGCCAGGCATTCATATAATATTTTTAATCTTACAGTTCAAATTACAATCCGGCCTCTAGTTAATAAACGCCAGAGGAGAACTGGCCCCCGACTGAGCCTGGGTTCTCCCAAGGTTTTTTTTTTCTCCATTGGGTCACCTGATGGAGTTTTAGGACACTATTAGGTCACTTGATGGAGTTTTTCGGTTCCTTGCCACTGTTGCCTTTGGCTTGCTCAGTTGGGGATATTCTGGGGATATCTAATTTGATTTTATCAATAAATTCCACTAGAAACAAACCTTGTTGTATTATTTTAATTTAATACTGTAAAGCTGCTTTGATACAATCTGTATTGTGAAAAGCGCTATACAAATATACTTGACTTGACTTGACTTGACTTAAAATATTTCATTATTGAGTAGAATGGCCAGCAGAGGGCACTAGAAGACCACTTATTGGCTCACTTTCACTTTAAACCAGTTTTCTGCACTAAAGCAAACCAGTTTTTCCATGTTAACTCAATGCATGCTTACACACACACACACACACACACACACACACACACACACACACACACACACACACACACATACACACACAGTTTAGTTAACCATGATTTACCATGATATACCACGTTCTAGTATTATTTACCAGGAGATAAACGACAATCTAGTATTATTTACTTTGATTTACCATGTTTCTAGCCTGATTTATCACATTACTAGCAATTATTTGAAGTGTCAGTGCAAATAAAGTGATTAACACTGACAAAATATGATTGTGTTATAAAAGTTATTGCTATATAAGTGATTTTTTTAGTGTGTATTCAAGTATGAATGCAAGCACATGTTGAAATATTTCATTAATAAGTAGAATGGCCAGCAGAGGGCAGTAGAAGACCACTTATTGGCTCACTTTCACTTTAAACCAGTTTTCTGCACTAAAGCAAACCAGTTTATCCATGTTAACTCAATGCATGCTTACACACACACACACACACACACACACACACACACACACACACACACACACACACACACACACACAGACACACACACACAGCATAGTTAACCATGATTTACCATGATTTACCACATTACTAGCAATTATTTGAAGTGTCAGTGCAAATAAAGTGATTAACACTGACAAAATATGATTGTGTTATAATAGTTATTGCTATATAAGTGATTTTTAGTGTGTATTCAAGTATAAATGCAAGCACATGTGGAAAAATTTAATTAATAAGTAGAATGGCCAGCAGAGGGCAGTAGAAGACCACTTATTGGCTCACTTTCACTTTAAACCTCATGATTTTGACCAGTTTTCTGCACTAAAGCAAACCAGTGTTTCCATGTTAACTCAATAATGCATACTTGCTACATATGCTACACACAATAATGCTACACACACACACACACACACACACACACACACACACACACACACACAAATGTTTTAGTGATATTGGTGTCACATTCACCTTCATCACATTCACCTTCTGTCTTCATCACATTCACTATCTGTCGTCATCACCTGCACCTGCTCCTCATCACCCTCCTCATCATCACCTGCTCCTCATCATCATAACCGTCACCTGTTGTCCTTGTCTTGATCTGTGTATTTAAGTTCCCCTCTCATCCATTATCATTGTCGGTTATTGTTTGTGCACTAGCACTCTGTTATGTTTGTTTTCATGTTGGAAAATAAAACCTTTGTTATATTTGTACCACACACACACACACACACACACACACACACACACACACACACACACACACACACACCATCATTTATCATGATTTACCATGGCTGATACCAATACCAATATGAGAAAATGACTATTTTAAACAGCGGGGGGCAGTAAAATACCACTTATTGGCTTAACATGCCATTAATTCATATCATTTTCACCTTTTTAACTGTTATAGAGGCAAATTTTGTCCGATCTGTCTGAAAATTTTCATGCTTGTTCAGGGTGATATTTCACACGTTCTGACTTGTTTTTAAGAAGGTCTGAGCATTGATTAAAGAGATATAGGCTTTCGGGGACACTTGGTAAAGGCCAGATTTTGAAGTGAACCTATTATAGCTATCCAAATGAAGTAGTTCAACTTTTTCTGACAATTATTGATCTAGTGAGTCCAGAGAATTGTATTGCACTAGTTTTGAACATTATGATATGAAAATTATATGATCAGAGATGGAAAAGACCATTTACAGCCAATACAGGCAGTTTACCATAGGAAATATATGATTTTAAAGCTTTTTAACAGTTATAGCGCCACCTATCGTCCGATCTCCATAGAATTTTTCATGCTTGTTAATGATGTTATGTCACATATGCTGACCACTTTTTGTGAAGTTCTGAGTTTTTATTTAGGATTTATAGGCTTTTTAATGTATTTTGACACGCCCATTTTATAAATGACCCTATTAGAGCCATCCAAATGCAAAAGTTCAACTTTTTTTTGATAGTTTTTGATCTAGAGAGTCCAGAGAATTGTCCTAGACTGGTCTGGTTCCGATCGGGCGAAAAACCTAGGACTAGTTCGCAAAAGTAGGTTTTTAACATGTTTGCGAATATTTAATGAACGGTTTGATTGACAGCAATGGTTCTTGAGGCAAAGTTGTTCAGGATGAGGAGATCTATCAAATGATATGCATATTGTGTGGATATTTGTAACACCACGTGATTACAGAGCCATAAAACTCGTTAGCGCCAACTAGTGGCCGATTTCTTTCAAAATTCTTACAGACCTCTAGGGCCTTGAGTCGAACATGCCCATCGAGTTTCGTTCCGATCGGCCTCCGTTAACCTTGTCTAATAGGTGCTCAAATTTCATTGGCCGATGGCGGCCATGTTTTTTGAGATACGCCAATGTCCTCATACACATACATGGCACCTTGGACCAAGACACTGCATACCAATTTTCAAGTCAATCGGACTAACGGTCAGGTGGTTATAGCCTGTTTTATGTTTTTTTCATGTTATAGCGCCACCATGTGGCCAATCGCCGCGGTTTTTTTACTGTGACCTCAGATTGACCTCTTACACATGTGTACCAAGTTTGGTGAAGATACCTCATTTACTTCTGGAGTTATAGCCATTTTAGTAAAATAGGCCCTGCCCACGACGTACGTTTTGGCGCCCCTTAGCGTCCGTGAATCGAAATTTCAACTTTTTTTCGATAGTTTTTGATATTCAGACTCAAGAGAACATTTCTGCACTGGATTGGTTCCGATCGGGCGAAAAACCTAGGACTAGTTCGCAAAAGTAGGTTTTTGACAAAATTCAAAATGGCGGAAAATCTATCATGGCGGAAATGAAATCGGAGATATACGTTTTGTTCGTCAGGCGTCCAGCTTTCCAATGATATAAGACACTTGAGTCTACGACATACGGTCTAGTAGTTATGAGCAGTTTTGCGCTTTTGGTTGCTATAGCGCCACCTATGGGCCAATCGGGGTCATACTTTTATAGGTTCTCCCCAAATTGAGGACTACCATTTGGCCAAGTTTCAAGGTTCCAGCTCTTACGGTTTGGTCTGCACGATGCGTTTAAGGGGAAAATAATAATAATAATAATAATAATAATAAAAATCAGTACAATTACAATAGGGTTTCAGCACTTCGTGCTTGAACCCCTAAATATAGCTGCAAGCAGCAATTACCGGGGCCAAGCAGAATAAGACGACAAGACATGCCGACATGTCTGAAAGTGTCAGACCAACTGCAACAATGAGCAATTAAAGACATTTAAAGAGGATTTTAGACGAAATGGCTGAAAAATCATAGAAACAGTAATTAAAAATATGATTTAATGGATTATCACTTTCGACAAATAGGTGGCGCAGTTACAAAACTGATGTGATGTGGTCAGAGTGAGGAGACAATGACACATACAAAGTTTGGTGTCAATATGTCAAGGCATTGCAGAGATAAAGCCTGAATAGTGCTATTAGCATCATGCCTCAAATTTGCTGCTGCGCTATACGAAAACGGTTTCGTCAATTGACACGAAATCCATAACTTTTAGTCGGCACAGTCTGGGGATGATACGATTCGATTTTGGTGAAAATCGGACAAACGGTGTGGGAGGAGTTCGAAAAAGTAGGTTTTGAATGAAAATAGCATTTTATCTCACAAAACTGTATTGAAGTCAATGGGAATTTCATGTTTTGTTCTATTATAGCGCCACCAAGAGGCTCAGTCCCACAATTTTTTTTACGTGTCCTCAGAGTGAGCCCATACATATGTGTGTCAGTTTTGGTGAAAATATCTCAATTTGCTTTAGAGTTATAAACATTTATATGAAAAAACACGTAAAAAATGACTGACACATGACTTTGTTTGAATTTTACTACCCCTAAACATCAATATTTTCGCATTTGGGCATTGGCGTATAGCTATCGACCTATGTTTCCAAACTTCTGACGGTGGTTTCGTCTCGATCGGACAAGCGGTTTCGAAGATATAGCCTAATGTTTTTTAAGCGCTAAATCACAACGCTACACAAACCGTAAGGCGAAACCTAGCATGTTTGGTATCGTAGGACTCGGCAAGGTTTCAGGAGTCTAATTAGATGAGTCTCGTGAAAATAAGTCGACCGCACCCAAAGTTATAAGCATTTGAAAAAAAAAATTCCCCACTAGGTGGCGCTGTTTCGAAACTTCTCACACTCCTTCAGGACATCGTGCTGATGACCCATGCCAAGTTTCGTAACAATCCGTTCATGCGTTCATAAAATACAGCATTTTAGCACATAATTCAAAATGGCCGACAGTCAAAATGGCCGATATGGTAAAATTGGATATCAGTCGACTCGGCATGTCGCCCTGAATCTAACGAGACCAATTTTATGATTTTTGGACAAACTGTTCAGAAGTTATAAGCAAAAATAGCCATTTTTCATATCTCCGGACCAGTAGGTGGCGCTGCGCCGAAACGCAGCATGTAGCCTCAGGTCATGCTTGTGATGACATGTACCAAGTTTGGTCTGAATACGATAAACCGTTGCAGAGATACAGCCTTACGACTGTTTTTGCAGGCGCTACGTAAAATGTATTGGTGCGTTTATTGAAAACGGTTTGACGAATCCATTTGAATTCCATAACTTTTTGTCAGCACTACCTGAAGATGATCTGGTTCAATTTTCGTGCAAATCGGACAAACCGTCTAGGACGAGTTCGAAAAAGTAGCTTTTTTTGAAAATTCAAGATGGCGGCCATATTTTTATGACGGCAAATGACGTCATAGGGTGCAATCGAATCGCCATGAGCTCAGGAATCAGAGGAAAAAAGAATTTCGCTGATTGGCCTTACGGTTCAAAAGTTATTAGCAAAATAAAAGTGAAACTTTGGACAGGTGGTGGCGCTAGAGGGAATGACTTAGAAACACCAAAATTGGTGTATTTAATGTTGAGACGGTCCTCTATCAGAATGTCAAACCAAAACAACTTTCCCGCAATCGGTTCTATGGGCTGCCATAGACTCCCATGGCGGAAGAATAATAATAATAAATATAGCTGCAAGCAGCAATTACCGGGGCCAAGCAGAATAAGACGACAAGACATGCCAACATGTCTGAAAGTGTCAGACCAACTGCAACAATGAGCAATTATAGACTTTAAAGAGGATTTTATGCAAAATGCCTGAAAAATCATAGAAACAATAATTAAAAATATGATTTTATGGATTATCACTTTCGACCAATAGGTGGCGCAGTTACAAAACTGATGTGATGTGGTCAGAGTGAAGTGACAATGACACATACAAAGTTTGGTGTCAATATGTCAAGGCATTGCAGAGATAAAGCCTGAATAGTGCTATTAGCATCATGCCTCAACTTTGCTGCTGCGCTATACGAAAACGGTTTCGTCTATCGACACGAAATCCATAACTTTTAGTCGGCACGGTCTGGAGATGATACGATTCGATTTTGGTGAAAATCGGACAAACGGTCTAGGAGGAGTTCGAAAAAGTAGGTTTTGACTGAACATCAAGATGGCGGACAGGAAGTTCGGCCAAGTAAGGAAAACTTGGTATCTATGTTCTCGGCTTGACCCAAGGAATCTATTAAGACCAGTGGCATTTCAATAGATAGATTTATTCAAAAGTTATTAGCCTTTTTGGAAATTTTGTTATAACTTTTGACCACTAGGTGGCGCTGTTTCGAAATATTTTGAGTACCTTCAGGGGATGGTGCTGAAGGCACATTCTGAGTTTCGTAATATTACACCAATGCATTTGTTTAGTATAGCATTTTATTTCACAAAACTCTATTGAAATCAATGGGAATTTCATGTTTTGTTCTATTATAGCGCCACCAAGAGGCTCAGTCCCACCATTTTTTTTATGTGTCATCAGAGTGAGCCCATACATATATGTGTCGATTTTGGTGCAAAAATCTCAATTTGCTTCGGAGTTATAGACATTTATATGAAAAAACACGTAAAAAATTACTGACACATGACTTTGATTGAATATTACTACCCCTAAACATCAATATTTTCACATTTGGGTATTAGCATATAGTTAACAAGCTATGATTCCAAACTTGTGACGGTGGTTTCGTCTCAATCGGACAAACGGTTTCGAAGATATAGCCTAATGTTTTTTAAGCGCTAAATCACAATGCTACACAAACCGTTAGGCGAAACCTAACATGTTTGGTATCGTTGGACTCGGCAACGATTCAGGAGTCCAATGAGATGAGTTTCGTGAAAATAAGTCGATCACACCCAAAGTTATAAGCATTTGAAAAAAAAAATTCACCACTAGGTGGCGCTGTTTCGAAACTTCTCACACTCCTTCAGGACATCGTGCTGATGACCCATACCAAGTTTCGTAACAATCCGTTCATGCGTTGTTAAAATACAGCATTTTAGCACAAAATTCAAAATGGCCGACAGTCAAATTGGCCGATATGGCAAAATTGGATATCAGTCGACTCGGCATGACGCCCTGAATCTATCAAGACCAATTTTATGATTTTTGGACAAACTGTTCAGAAGTTATAAGCAAAAATAGCCATTTTTCATATCTCCGGACCTGTAGGTGGCGCTGTGCCGAAACGCAGCATGTAGCCTCAGGTCATGCTTGTGAGTACATGTACCAAGTTTGGTCTGAATACGATAAACCGTTGCGGAGATACAGCCTTACGACTGTTTTTGCAAGCGCTACGTAAAATTTGTTCGAGCGTTTATCGAAAACGGTTTGACGAATCAACAAGATTTTAATAACTTTTTGTCAACCCTGCCTGAAGATGATCCGATTCAATTTTCGTGCAAATCGGACAAACCGTCTAGGACGAGTTCGAAAAAGTACCTTTTTAGGATAATTCAAAATGGCGGCCATGTTTTTATGACGGAAAATGACGATATAGGGTGCAATCGAATCGTCATGAGCTCAGGAATCAGAGGAAAAAAGGATTTCGCTGATTGGCCTTACGGTTCAAAAGTTATTAGCAAAGTAAAAGTGAAACTTTGGACAGGTGGTGGCGCTAGAGGGAATGACTTAGACACACCAAAATTGGTGTACTTAATGTTGGGACTGTCCTCTATCAGAATGTCAAACCAAAACAACTTTCCCGCAATCGGTTCTATGGGCTGCCATAGACTCCCATGGCGGAAGAAGAAGAATAATAATAATAAGAACGGGAACAGATACAATAGGTGCCTCCGCACCTTCGGTGCTTGGCCCCTAAATATAGCTGCAAGCAGCAATTACCGGGGCCAAGCAGAATAAGACGACAAGACATGCCAACATGTCTGAAACAATGAGCAATTAAAGACATTTAAAGAGGATTTTAGGCGAAATGGCTGAAAAATCATGTAAAAAGTGATTCAAAATATGATTTAATGGATTGTCACTTTTGACCAAAAGGTGGCGCTGTTACGAAATTGATGTGGTGTGGTCAGAGTAAGGAGACAGTGACACATACAAAGTTTTGTGTCAATATGTCGAGGCATTGCAGATATAAAGCCTGAATAGTCATTTTGGCATCATGCCTCAACTTTTCTGCTGTGCTATACGAAAACGGTTTCATAAATCGACACGAAATCCATAACTTTTTGTCGGCACAGTCTGGAGATGATACGATTCGATTTTGGTGAAAATCGGACAAACGGTCTAGGAGGAGTTCGAAAAAGTAGGTTTTGAATGAAAATCAAGATGGCGGACAGGAAGTTTGGCCAAATAAGGAAAACTTGGTATCTATGTTCTCGGCTTGACCCAAGGAATCTATTAAGACCCGTGGCATTTCAATAGCCAGATTTATTCAAAAGTTATTAGCCTTTTTGGAAATTTTGTTATAACTTTTGACCACTAGGTGGCGCTGTCTTGAAATATTTTGGTTGCCTTCAGGGGATGGTGCTGATGACACAATCTGAGTTTCGTAATATTACACCAATGCATTTGTTTAGTATAGCATTTTATTTCACAAAACTGTATTGAAGTCAATGGGAATTTCATATTTTGTTCAATTATAGCGCCACCAAGAGGCTCAGTCCCACAATTTTTTTTACGTGTCCTCAGAGTGAGCCCATACATATGTGTGTCAATTTTGGTGAAAATATCTCAATTCGCTTCGGAGTTATAGACATTTATATGAAAAAACACGAAAAAAATGACTGACACATGACTTTGATTGGAAATTAGTACCCCTAAACATCAATATTTTCGCATTTGGGCATTGGCGTATAGCTATCGACCTATGTTTCCAAACTTCTGACGGTGGTTTCGTCTCGATCGGACTAGCGGTTTCAAAGATATAGCCAAATGTTTTTTAAGCGCTAAATCACAACGCTACACAAACCGTAAGGCGAAACCTAGCATGTTTGGTATCGTAGGACTCGGCAACGATTCAGGAGTCTAAAAAGATGAGTTTCGTGAAAATAAGTCGACCACACCCAAAGTTATAAGCATTTGAAAAAAAAAATTCACCACTAGGTGGCGCTGTTTCGAAACTACTCAGGCTCATTCAGGGCATTGTGCTGATGACCCATACCACATTTCGTAACAATCCGTTCATGCGTTCATAAAATACAGAATTTTAGCACAAAATTCAAAATGGCCGACAGCCAAAATGACCGATATGGTCAAATTGGATATCAGTCGACTCGGCATGTTGCCCTGAATCTAACGAGACCAATTGTATGATTTTTGGACAAACTGTTCAGAAGTTATAAGCAAAAATAGCCATTTTTCATATCTCCGGACCAGTAGGTGGCGCTGCGCCGAAACACAGCATGTAGCCTCAGGTCATGCTTGTGAGTACAAGTACCAAGTTTGGTCTGAATACGATAAACCGTTGCGGAGATACGGCCTTACGACTGTTTTTGCTAGCGCTACGTAAAATGTATTTGTGCGTTTATTGAAAACGGTTTGACGAATCCATTTGAATTCCATAACTTTTTGTCAGCACTACCTGAAGATGATCTGGTTCAATTTTCGTGCAAATCGGACAAACCGTCTAGGACGAGTTCGAAAAAGTAGCTTTTTTTGAAAATTCAAGATGGCGGCCATATTTTTATGACGGCAAATGACGTCATAGGGTGCAATCGAATCGCCATGAGCTCAGGAATCAGAGGAAAAAAGAATTTCGCTGATTGGCCTTACGGTTCAAAAGTTATTAGCAAAATAAAAGTGAAACTTTGGACAGGTGGTGGCGCTAGAGGGAATGACTTAGAAACACCAAAATTGGTGTATTTAATGTTGAGACGGTCCTCTATCAGAATGTCAAACCAAAACAACTTTCCCGCAATCGGTTCTATGGGCTGCCATAGACTCCCATGGCGGAAGAATAATAATAATAAATATAGCTGCAAGCAGCAATTACCGGGGCCAAGCAGAATAAGACGACAAGACATGCCAACATGTCTGAAAGTGTCAGACCAACTGCAACAATGAGCAATTAAAGACATTTAAAGAGGATTTTAGGCGAAATGGCTGAAAAATCATGTAAAAAGTGATTCAAAATATGATTTAATGGATTGTCACTTTTGACCAAAAGGTGGCGCTGTTACGAAATTGATGTGGTGTGGTCAGAGTAAGGAGACAGTGACACATACAAAGTTTTGTGTCAATATGTCGAGGCATTGCAGATATAAAGCCTGAATAGTCATTTTGGCATCATGCCTCAACTTTGCTGCTGTGCTATACGAAAACGGTTTCATCAATCGACACGAAATCCATAACTTTTTGTCGGCACAGTCTGGAGATGATACGATTCGATTTTGGTGAAAATCGGACAAACGGTCTA
The DNA here is from genome assembly GCF_963993115.1 of Abramis brama. Lineage (NCBI taxonomy): Eukaryota > Metazoa > Chordata > Actinopteri > Cypriniformes > Leuciscidae > Abramis > Abramis brama. The sequence goes on from NC_139967.1 coordinate 47,260,642, forward strand.
GGAGGAGTTCGAAAAAGTAGGTTTTGAATGAAAATCAAGATGGCGGACAGGAAGTTTGGCCAAATAAGGAAAACTTGGTATCTATGTTCTCGGCTTGACCCAAGGAATCTATTAAGACCAGTGGCATTTCAATAGCCAGATGTATTCAAAAGTTATTAGCCTTTTTGGAAATTTTGTTATAACTTTTGACCACTAGGTGGCGCTGTCTTGAAATATTTTGGTTGCCTTCAGGGGATGGTGCTGATGACACAATCTGAGTTTCGTAATATTACACCAATGCATTTGTTTAGTATAGCATTTTATTTCACAAAACTGTATTGAAGTCAATGGGAATTTCATATTTTGTTCAATTATAGCGCCACCAAGAGGCTCAGTCCCACAATTTTTTTTACGTGTCCTCAGAGTGAGCCCATACATATGTGTGTCAATTTTGGTGAAAATATCTCAATTCGCTTCGGAGTTATAGACATTTATATGAAAAAACACGAAAAAAATGACTGACACATGACTTTGATTGGAAATTAGTACCCCTAAACATCAATATTTTCGCATTTGGGCATTGGCGTATAGCTATCGACCTATGTTTTCAAACTTCTGACGGTGGTTTCGTCTCGATCGGACTAGCGGTTTCAAAGATATAGCCAAATGTTTTTTAAGCGCTAAATCACAACGCTACACAAACCGTAAGGCGAAACCTAGCATGTTTGGTATCGTAGGACTCGGCAACGATTCAGGAGTCTAAAAAGATGAGTTTCGTGAAAATAAGTCGACCACACCCAAAGTTATAAGCATTTGAAAAAAAAAATTCACCACTAGGTGGCGCTGTTTCGAAACTTCTCAGGCTCATTCAGGGCATCGTGCTGATGACCCATACCACGTTTCGTAACAATCCGTTCATGCGTTCATAAAATACAGAATTTTAGCACAAAATTCAAAATGGCCGACAGCCAAAATGACCGATATGGCAAAATTGGATATCAGTCGACTCGGCATGTTGCCCTGAATCTAACGAGACCAATTGTATGATTTTTGGACAAACTGTTCAGAAGTTATAAGCAAAAATAGCCATTTTTCATATCTCCGGACCAGTAGGTGGCGCTGCGCCGAAACACAGCATGTAGCCTCAGGTCATGCTTGTGAGTACAAGTACCAAGTTTGGTCTGAATACGATAAACCGTTGCGGAGATACGGCCTTACGACTGTTTTTGCTAGCGCTACGTAAAATGTATTCGTGCGTTTATCAAAAACGGTTTGACGAATCCATTTGAATTCCATAACTTTTTGTCAGCACTACCTGAAGATGATCTGGTTCAATTTTCGTGCAAATCGGACAAACCGTCTAGGACGAGTTCGAAAAAGTAGCTTTTTTTGAAAATTCAAGATGGTGGCCATATTTTTATGACGGCAAATGACGTCATAGGGTGCAATCGAATCGCCATGAGCTCAGGAATCAGAGGAAAAAAGAATTTCGCCGATTGGCCTTACGGTTCAAAAGTTATTAGCAAAATAAAAGTGAAACTTTGGACAGGTGGTGGCGCTAGAGGGAATGACTTAGAAACACCAAAATTGGTGTATTTAATGTTGAGACGGTCCTCTATCAGAATGTCAAACCAAAACAACTTTCCCGCAATCGGTTCTATGGGCTGCCATAGACTCCCATGGCGGAAGAAGAAGAAGAAGAAGAATAATAATAAGAACGGGAACAGATACAATAGGTGCCTCCGCACCTTCGGTGCTTGGCCCCTAAATATAGCTGCAAGCAGCCATTACCGGGGCCAAGCAGAATAAGACGACAAGACATGCCAACATGTCTGAAAGTGTCAGACCAACTGCAACAATGAGCAATAAAGACATTTAAAGAGGATTTTAGGCAAAATGCCTGAAAAATCATAGAAACAATAATTAAAAATATGATTTGATGGATTATCACTTTCGACCAATAGGTGGCGCAGTTACAAAACTGATGTGATGTGGTCAGAGTGAAGTTACAATGACACATACAAAGTTTGGTGTCAATATGTCAAGGCATTGCAGAGATAAAGCCTTAATTAGTGCTATTAGCATCATGCCTCAACTTTGCTGCTGCGCTATACGAAAACGGTTTCGTCTATCGACACAAAATCCATAACTTTTAGTCGGCACGGTCTGGAGATGATACGATTCGATTTTGGTGAAAATCGGACAAACGGTCTAGGAGGAGTTCGAAAAAGTAGGTTTTGAATGAAAATCAAGATGGCGGACAGGAAGTTTGGCCAAATAAGGAAAACTTGGTATCTATGTTCTCGGCTTGACCCAAGGAATCTATTAAGACCCGTGGCATTTCAATAGCCAGATTTATTCAAAAGTTATTAGCCTTTTTGGAAATTTTGTTATAACTTTTGACCACTAGGTGGCGCTGTCTTGAAATATTTTGGTTGCCTTCAGGGGATGGTGCTGATGACACAATCTGAGTTTCGTAATATTACACCAATGCATTTGTTTAGTATAGCATTTTATTTCACAAAACTGTATTGAAGTCAATGGGAATTTCATATTTTGTTCAATTATAGCGCCACCAAGAGGCTCAGTCCCACAATTTTTTTTACGTGTCCTCAGAGTGAGCCCATACATATGTGTGTCAATTTTGGTGAAAATATCTCAATTCGCTTCGGAGTTATAGACATTTATATGAAAAAACACGAAAAAAATGACTGACACATGACTTTGATTGGAAATTAGTACCCCTAAACATCAATATTTTCGCATTTGGGCATTGGCGTATAGCTATCGACCTATGTTTCCAAACTTCTGACGGTGGTTTCGTCTCGATCGGACTAGCGGTTTCAAAGATATAGCCAAATGTTTTTTAAGCGCTAAATCACAACGCTACACAAACCGTAAGGCGAAACCTAGCATGTTTGGTATCGTAGGACTCGGCAACGATTCAGGAGTCTAAAAAGATGAGTTTCGTGAAAATAAGTCGACCACACCCAAAGTTATAAGCATTTGAAAAAAAAAATTCACCACTAGGTGGCGCTGTTTCGAAACTTCTCAGGCTCATTCAGGGCATTGTGCTGATGACCCATACCACATTTCGTAACAATCCGTTCATGCGTTCATAAAATACAGAATTTTAGCACAAAATTCAAAATGGCCGACAGCCAAAATGACCGATATGGTCAAATTGGATATCAGTCGACTCGGCATGTTGCCCTGAATCTAACGAGACCAATTGTATGATTTTTGGACAAACTGTTCAGAAGTTATAAGCAAAAATAGCCATTTTTCATATCTCCGGACCAGTAGGTGGCGCTGCGCCGAAACACAGCATGTAGCCTCAGGTCATGCTTGTGAGTACAAGTACCAAGTTTGGTCTGAATACGATAAACCGTTGCGGAGATACGGCCTTACGACTGTTTTTGCTAGCGCTACGTAAAATGTATTTGTGCGTTTATTGAAAACGGTTTGACGAATCCATTTGAATTCCATAACTTTTTGTCAGCACTACCTGAAGATGATCTGGTTCAATTTTCGTGCAAATCGGACAAACCGTCTAGGACGAGTTCGAAAAAGTAGCTTTTTTTGAAAATTCAAGATGTTGGCCATATTTTTATGACGGCAAATGACGTCATAGGGTGCAATCGAATCGCCATGAGCTCAGGAATCAGAGGAAAAAAGAATTTCGCTGATTGGCCTTACGGTTCAAAAGTTATTAGCAAAATAAAAGTGAAACTTTGGACAGGTGGTGGCGCTAGAGGGAATGACTTAGAAACACCAAAATTGGTGTATTTAATGTTGAGACGGTCCTCTATCAGAATGTCAAACCAAAACAACTTTCCCGCAATCGGTTCTATGGGCTGCCATAGACTCCCATGGCGGAAGAAGAAGAAGAAGAAGAAGAAGAATAATAATAAGAACGGGAACAGATACAATAGGTGCCTCCGCACCTTCGGTGCTTGGCCCCTAATAATAATAATAAATATAGCTGCAAGCAGCAATTACCGGGGCCAAGCAGAATAAGACGACAAGACATGCCAACATGTCTGAAAGTGTCAGACCAACTGCGGCAATGAGCAATTAAAGACATTAAAGAGGATTTTAGGCAAAATGCCTGAAAAATCATAGAAACAGTAAATAAAAATATGATTTAATGGATTATCACTTTTGACCAATAGGTGGCGCAGTTACAAAACTGATGTGATGTGGTCAGAGTGAAGTGACAATGACACATACAAAGTTTGGTGTCAATATGACAAGGCATTGCAGAGATAAAGCCTGAATAATGCTTTTAGCATCATGCCTCAACTTTGCTGCTGCGCTATACGAAAACGGTTTCGTCAATCGACACGAAATCCATAGCTTTTAGTCGGCACAGTCTGGAGATGATATGATTCGATTTTGGTGAAAATCGGACAAACGGTGTGGGAGGAGTTCGAAAAAGTAGATTGTGAATGAAAATAGCATTTTATTTCACAAAACTGTATTGAAGTCAATGGGAATTTAATGTTTTGTTCTGTTATAGCGCCACCAAGAGGCTAAGTCCCACAATTTTTTTTACGTGTCCTCAGAGTGAGCCCATGCATATGTGTGTCAGTTTTGGTGAAAATATCTCAATTCGCTTTAGAGTTATAGACATTTATATGAAAAAACATGTAAAAAATGACTGACACATGACTTTGTTTGAATTTTACTACCCCTAAACATCAATATTTTCACATTTGGGCATTGGCGTATAGCTATCGACCTATGTTTCCAAACTTCTGACGGAGGTTTCGTCTCGATCGGACAATCGGTTTCGAAGATACAGCCAAATGTTTTTTAAGCGCTAAATCACAACGCTACACAAACCGTAAGGCGAAACCTAGCATGTTTGGTATCGTAGGACTCGGCAAGGTTTCAGGAGACTAATTAGACTAGTCTCGTGAAAATAAGTCGACCACACCCAAAGTTATAAGCGTTTGAAAAAAAAAATTCACCACTAGGTGGCGCTGTTTCGAAACTTCTCAGGCTCATTCAGGGCATTGTGCTGATGACCCATACCACGTTTCGTAACAATCCGTTCATGCGTTCATAAAATACAGAATTTTAGCACAAAATTCAAAATGGCCGACAGCCAAAATGACCGATATGGTAAAATTGGATATCAGTCAACTCGGCATGTTGCCCTGAATCTAACGAGACCAATTTTATGATTTTTGGACAAACTGTTCAGAAGTTATAAGCAAAAATAGCCATTTTTCATATCTCCGGACCAGTAGGTGGCGCTGCGCCGAAACACAGCATGTAGCCTCAGGTCATGCTTGTGAGTACAAGTACCAAGTTTGGTCTGAATACGATAAACCGTTGCGGAGATACGGCCTTACGACTGATTTTGCTAGCGCTATGTAAAATGTATTCGTGCGTTTATCGAAAACGGTTTGACGAATCAATTTGAATTCCATAACTTTTTGTCAGCACTACCTGAAGATGATCTGGTTCAATTTTCGTGCAAATCGGACAAACCGTCTAGGACGAGTTCGAAAAAGTAGCTTTTTCTGAACATTCAAGATGGCGGCCATATTTTTATGACGGAAAATGACGTCATAGGGTGCAATCGAATCGCCATGAGCTCAGGAATCAGAGGGAAAAAGAATTTTGTTGATTGGCCTTACGGTTCAAAAGTTATTAGCAAAGTAAAAGTGAAACTTTGGACAGGTGGTGGCGCTACAGGGAATGACTTAGAAACACCAAAATTGGTGTATTTAATGTTGGGACTGTCCTCTATCAGAATGTCAAACCAAAACAACTTTCCCGCAATCGGTTCTATGGGCTGCCATAGACTCCAAGAGCGGAAGAAGAAGAAGAAGAATAATAAATATAGCTGCAAGCAGCCATTACCGGGGCCAAGCAGAATAAGACGACAAGACATGCCAACATGTCTGAAAGTGTCAGACCAACTGCAACAATGAGCAATAAAGACATTTAAAGAGGATTTTAGGCAAAATGCCTGAAAAATCATAGAAACAATAATTAAAAATATGATTTGATGGATTATCACTTTCGACCAATAGGTGGCGCAGTTACAAAACTGATGTGATGTGGTCAGAGTGAAGTTACAATGACACATACAAAGTTTGGTGTCAATATGTCAAGGCATTGCAGAGATAAAGCCTTAATTAGTGCTATTAGCATCATGCCTCAACTTTGCTGCTGCGCTATACGAAAACGGTTTCGTCTATCGACACAAAATCCATAACTTTTAGTCGGCACGGTCTGGAGATGATACGATTCGATTTTGGTGAAAATCGGACAAACGGTCTAGGAGGAGTTCGAAAAAGTAGGTTTTGAATGAAAATCAAGATGGCGGACAGGAAGTTTGGCCAAATAAGGAAAACTTGGTATCTATGTTCTCGGCTTGACCCAAGGAATCTATTAAGACCCGTGGCATTTCAATAGCCAGATTTATTCAAAAGTTATTAGCCTTTTTGGAAATTTTGTTATAACTTTTGACCACTAGGTGGCGCTGTCTTGAAATATTTTGGTTGCCTTCAGGGGATGGTGCTGATGACACAATCTGAGTTTCGTAATATTACACCAATGCATTTGTTTAGTATAGCATTTTATTTCACAAAACTGTATTGAAGTCAATGGGAATTTCATATTTTGTTCAATTATAGCGCCACCAAGAGGCTCAGTCCCACAATTTTTTTTACGTGTCCTCAGAGTGAGCCCATACATATGTGTGTCAATTTTGGTGAAAATATCTCAATTCGCTTCGGAGTTATAGACATTTATATGAAAAAACACGAAAAAAATGACTGACACATGACTTTGATTGGAAATTAGTACCCCTAAACATCAATATTTTCGCATTTGGGCATTGGCGTATAGCTATCGACCTATGTTTCCAAACTTCTGACGGTGGTTTCGTCTCGATCGGACTAGCGGTTTCAAAGATATAGCCAAATGTTTTTTAAGCGCTAAATCACAACGCTACACAAACCGTAAGGCGAAACCTAGCATGTTTGGTATCGTAGGACTCGGCAACGATTCAGGAGTCTAAAAAGATGAGTTTCGTGAAAATAAGTCGACCACACCCAAAGTTATAAGCATTTGAAAAAAAAAATTCACCACTAGGTGGCGCTGTTTCGAAACTTCTCAGGCTCATTCAGGGCATTGTGCTGATGACCCATACCACATTTCGTAACAATCCGTTCATGCGTTCATAAAATACAGCATTTTAGCACAAAATTCAAAATGGCCGACAGCCAAAATGACCGATATGGTCAAATTGGATATCAGTCGACTCGGCATGTTGCCCTGAATCTAACGAGACCAATTGTATGATTTTTGGACAAACTGTTCAGAAGTTATAAGCAAAAATAGCCATTTTTCATATCTCCGGACCAGTAGGTGGCGCTGCGCCGAAACACAGCATGTAGCCTCAGGTCATGCTTGTGAGTACAAGTACCAAGTTTGGTCTGAATACGATAAACCGTTGCGGAGATACGGCCTTACGACTGTTTTTGCTAGCGCTACGTAAAATGTATTTGTGCGTTTATTGAAAACGGTTTGACGAATCCATTTGAATTCCATAACTTTTTGTCAGCACTACCTGAAGATGATCTGGTTCAATTTTCGTGCAAATCGGACAAACCGTCTAGGACGAGTTCGAAAAAGTAGCTTTTTTTGAAAATTCAAGATGTTGGCCATATTTTTATGACGGCAAATGACGTCATATGGTGCAATCGAATCGCCATGAGCTCAGGAATCAGAGGAAAAAAGAATTTCGCTGATTGGCCTTACGGTTCAAAAGTTATTAGCAAAATAAAAGTGAAACTTTGGACAGGTGGTGGCGCTAGAGGGAATGACTTAGAAACACCAAAATTGGTGTATTTAATGTTGAGACGGTCCTCTATCAGAATGTCAAACCAAAACAACTTTCCCGCAATCGGTTCTATGGGCTGCCATAGACTCCCATGGCGGAAGAAGAAGAAGAAGAAGAAGAAGAATAATAATAAGAACGGGAACAGATACAATAGGTGCCTCCGCACCTTCGGTGCTTGGCCCCTAATAAGAACGGGAACAGATACAATAGGTGCCTCCGCACCTTCGGTGCTTGGCCCCTAATAATAATAATAAGAAACGGAACAGATACAATAGGTGCCTCCGCACCTTCGGTGCTTGGCCCCTAATAATAATAAGAACGCGAACGGATACAATAGGTGCCTCCGCACCTTCGGTGCTTGGCCCCTAATAATTAAAGCTGCAAGCAGCATTTATCGGGGTTCAAGCTATTAAGGCCTTTAAGGGTTTTTAAGCACAAAAGCATCAAAAGTTATCAGGTTTTATTTAGCAAGCATGTAACCACTGACATAATAGATGGAAAAGACCATTTACAGCCAATACAGGCAATGTACCATAGGAAATATATGGTTTTAAAGCTTTTTAACAGTTATAGCGCCACCTATAGTCCGATCTCCATAAAATTTGGCATGCTTGTTAATGATGTTATGTCACATATGCTCACCAATTTTTGTGAGGTTCTGAGTTTTCATTTAGGATTTATAGGCTTTTTAGTGTATTTTGCTACGCCCATTTTATAAATGACCCTATTACAGCCATCCAAATGCAAAAGTTCAACTTTTTTTTGATAGTTTTTGATCTAGAGAGTCCAGAGAATTGTCCTAGACTGGTCTGGTTCCAATCGTGCGAAAAACCTAGGACTAGTTCGCAAAAGTAGGTTTTTAACATGTTTGCGAATATTTAATGAACGGTTTGATTGACAGCAATGGTCCTTGAGGCAAAGTTGTTCAGGATGAGGAGATCTATCAAATGATATGCATATTGTGTGGATATTTGTAACACCACGTGATTACAGAGCTGTAAAACTCGTTAGCGCCAACTAGTGGCCGATTTCTTTCAAAATTGTTACAGACCTCTATGGCCTTTAGTCGAACATGCCCATCGAGTTTCGTTCCGATCGGCCTCCGTTAACCTTGTCTAATAGGTGCTCAAAATTCATTGGCCGATGGCGGCCATGTTTTTCGAGATACGCCAATGTCCTCATACACATACATGGCACCTTGGACCAAGACACTGCATGCCAATTTTCAAGTCAATCGGACTAATGGTCAGGTGGTTATAGCCTGTTTTATGTTTTTTTCATGTTATAGCGCCACCATGTGGCCAATTGCCGCGGTTTTTTTACTGTGACCTCAGATTGACCTCTTACACATGTGTACCAAGTTTGGTGAAGATACCTCATTTACTTCTGGAGTTATAGCCATTTTAGTAAAATAGGCCCCTCCCACAACGTACGTTTTGGCGCCCCTTACCGTCCGTGAGTCGAAATTTCAACTTTTTTTCGATAGTTTTTGATAATCAGACTCTAGAGAACATTTCTGCACTGGTTTGGTTCCGATCGGGCGAAAAACCTAGGACTAGTTCGCAAAAGTATGTTTTTGACAAAATTCAAAATGGCGGAAAATCTATCATGGCGGAAATGAAATCGGAGATATACGTTTTGTTCGTCAGGCGTCCAGCTTTCCAATGATATAAGACACTTGAGTCTACGTCATACGGTCTAGTAGTTATGAGCAGTTTCGCGCTTTTGGTTGCTATAGCGCCACCTATGGGCCAATCGGGGTCATACTTTGATAGGTTCTCCCCAAATTGAGGACTACCATTTGGTCAAGTTTCAAGGTTCCAGCTCTTACGGTTTGGTCTGCACGATGCGTTTTAGGGGAAAATAATAATAATAATAATAATAATTAAAGCTGCAAGCAGCATTTATCGGGGTTCAAGCATTTAAGGCCTTTAAGCACATAAGCATTTAAGACATTAAGATTTATTTAGAAAGCTTTTAACCACTGAAATAATAGATTGAAAAGTCCATTTACAGCCAATACAGGCAATTTACCATTGGAAATATGTGGTTTTAAAGCTTTTTAACAGTTATAGTGCCATCTTTGGTCCGATGTCCATAAAATTTGGCATGCTTGTTAATGATGTTATGTGACATATGCTCACCAATTTTTGTGAAGTTTTGAGTTTTCATTTAGGATTTATAGGCTTTTTAGTGTATTTTGCCACGCCCATTTTATAAATGACCCTATTACAGCCATCCAAATGCAAAAGTTCAACTTTTTTTTGATAATTATTGATCTAGAGAGTCCAGAGAATTGTCCTAGACTGGTTTGGTTCCGATTGGGCAAAAAACCTAGGACTAGTTCGCAAAAGTAGGTTTTTAACATGTTTGCGAATATTAAATGAACGGTTTGATTGACAGCAATGGTTCTTGAGGCAAAGTTGTTCAGTATGAGGAGATCTATCAACTGATATGCATATTGTGTGGATGTATGCAACACCACGTGATTACAGAGCCGAAAAAACTCGTTAGCGCCAACTAGTGGCCGATTTCTTTCAAAATTCTTACAGACCTCTTGGGCCATGAGTCGAACATGCCCATCGAGTTTCGTTCCGATCAGCCTCCGTTAACCTTGTCTAATAGGTGCTCAAACTTCATTGGCCGATGGCGGCCATGTTTTTTGAGATACGTCAATGTCCTCATAGGCATACATGGCACCTTGGACCAAGACACTGCATACCAATTTTCAAGTCAATCGGACAAACGGTCAGGTGGTTATAGCCCTTTTCATGTTTTTTTCAAGTTATAGCACCACCTACTGTTCAATCGTCGCGATTTTTTTACTGTCACCTCAAATTGAACTATTACACATGTGTACCGAGTTTGGTGAAGATACCTCATTTATTTCTCGAGTTATAGCCGTTTTAGTAAAATAGGCTCCTCCCACAACGTACGTTTTGGCGCCCCCTAGCGACCGTGAATCGAAATTTCAACTTTTTTTCGATAATTATTGATATTCAGACTCCAGAGAACATTTCTGCACTGGTTTGGTTCCAATCGGACGAAAAACCTAGGACAAGTTCGCAAAAGTAGGTTTTTGAGAAAATTCAAAATGGCGGAAAATTTTCCCAGGCGGAAATGAAATCGGAGATATACGTTTTGACCGTCTTGAGCCAAGGATTACAGTGATATAAGACACTTGATTCTATGACAAACCGTCTAGGAGTTATGGCTGATTTCATACTTTTGCTTGCTATAGCGCCACCTATTGACCAATCGGGGTCATACTTTGATAGGTTCTCCCCAAATTGAGGACTACCATTTGGCTGAGTTTCAAGTCTCCAGCATTTACGGTTTGGGCTGCACGATGCGTTTTAGGGGAAAATAATAATAATAAAAATCAGAGCAATTACAATAGGGTTTCAGCACTTCGTGCTTGAACCCCTAATAATAATAAAAATCAGTACAATTACAATAGGGTTTCAGCACTTCGTGCTTGAACCCCTAATTAAAGCTGCAAGCAGCATTTATCGGGGTTCAAGCAATTAAGGCCTTTAAGACCTTAAAGCACAAAAGCATAAAAAGTTAGTAAGTTTTATTTAGCAAGCATGTAACCACTGACATCATAGATGGAAAAGATCATGTTCTAGCATGATTTATCATGATATACCACATTCTAAAATGATTTACCATAGTTCATCATGATTTATCATGGTTTACCATGATTTACCCTGTTCTAGCATAGTTTACCATGATTTACCATGTTCTAGCATGATATACCACGTTCTAGAATGATTTACTAGGATTCTTACATTATTTACCTTGATACACCACATTCTACTATTATTTACTATGACTTACCATGTTTCTAGCGTGATTTACCATGATTTACCACATTACTAGCAATTATGTGAAGTGTCAGTGCAAATGAAGTGATAAACACTGACAAAATATGATTGTGTTATAATAGTTATTGTTATACAAGTGATTTTTTTTAGTGTCTACTCTAAATATGAATGAATCCAAAAGCACATGTGAAAAGACTTCATTAATAAGTAGAATGGCCAGCAGAAGCCAGTAGAAGACCACTTATTGGCTCACTTTCACTTTAAACTTCATGATTTGCACCAGTTTTCTGCACTAAATCAAACCAGTCTTTCCATGTTAACTCAATAATGCATGCTTACACACACACACACACACACACACACACACAAATATGTTTTTTGGATATGTTATTGAGAAAATATATTTAATTGTATAAAAATAGGCATTTCTTTGTGATCTAATAATATAAAACTATGTTACCAGTATAGGGCTGTAAAGATTCCTCGATTATAGTCAAGTACTCAATTTAAAAAAATCCTTGATTGCAATTTACCCCTCGAGTAATTGGCAAAATACTGAAAGTGGTGCATTCCACAGACGAGAATCCAACAACCGCAGAATTACAGTTTTCTAGGACAACGCGATATTTAAACAGGGCTCCAGACTAACTTTTTTTACTAGGAGCGCTGTAGCCCCTGACTGAAAATTTTAGGAGCACAAGCAGAAAATTTAGGGGCACACCTTAAATCAACTTGCAATGCAATTATTCAAATTTCCCCCAAAATAACTACTGACAAATTATTTATTTATTATTTAATAATAAATAGACTTAATGTACAGATATTACAATGTGCAGTTTTATTTTAAGTTCACAGGCACCAGACTAACATCTGAGGGCAGCGGCACCGCAGACACTGAGTTTTACAAAAAAATATCTGGTAGCACTGGGGCTGACAATAAAGCACTAAGCTTAGTTTAGGGTGTAGATGAAATTAATTTTAATTATTATCATTCATAATGTCTTAATATTAATTAAAAAGCAAACCGAGTGAAATAAATTATATTAGGGAGTGAAAATAGCCAATAAGCATCCTACTGTTTACAATGGTAATTTATTTATTTTATTATTTTTAAATAAGTGTATAAATAAGAGTTTAAATAAGACCATTTTTGAAGGATGAACAAAAAAAATGTGTTGGTCATCACATTAAAAATAACATTTATATATGATAGTTTTGAAGTGCTGGAAAAAGAGGTAGCCTAACAGTTAGTACTTGTTAGCGTTTGACTATTTCTGTCACATTATGGTTACAGTTACTACATTAAATCCATGGTGAATGTCGCTGATTTGTGGTCTGAAAGCCCAGTGTTTCTCCTGGTTTCCACATCAGCGCTGTTTGATCTGATATCTGATTATGTTATTAATTCTGAAGCATAAAGGAGTAAGTTAGCGCATTTTCGTTCCGCTTTCATTTTGTTTGGATTCGCTGCTCGGCAACGTTGTGGTCGCGCCAGCGCGACCTAAATAAATATTTGGTCGCACCGGCAGGAAAAATGGTCGCAAAATGCGACCAATTGGTCGCAGTCTGGAGCCCACCATTTACAGTCATAATATAGCATAGTGCCATTGTGAAATCACAAAGGCTGTGATTCAGTTAAATAAATATATCCTCTGTTTTTTGTTTGTTTGTTTTTTTCACAGTGAAGACGCTTCAATTACATGAGTGCAGATTAGCCTACATGTTAAAATTACCTCAGCTCCGTCCACAGTAAACGCTGCTCCAAGCAAACTCAGTCTCTGCAGTGCTGTTTGTTTAGGTTTCCAATAACGTGCAAATATGGGAACGCAAGTCGGACGCAGTTTGTGTTTCACAGTTGCACTGTTATCATTTGTGGAGCACATCTGGGTTTCTCAAACTGCTGTTCATCGCGATTTCAAAATAAAAGTTTAAACATTGCGATTTCAAAATATAAGTTTAAACTCTTGCTCTGAGTTTGCATGTTTTGATGTGCACATGTTCTCGTTCAAGAAATTACAGTGACTGTAGCATTTCTATCGTACAGAAGTGGCCAAATATTAAAGGTTAAGTTGACATTTGAATTAATTGTTTGGACAATATTAAACAAGGATTTGATAATGCCAGGCTTAGTGTAACAACAACCAGGCCGCTGGCGCCCTCTGCAGGCATTTGTTATTTATGTACATAAGTTATGTTTATATTAGTTTATATTATTTATTTTACATGGGTATATTTTAAGTGTTCTTCAGTAAAACCAATATAATTACTTACTTTGATACTTTACTTGAACCAATTATTGTGGCTTGTTATTATATATTTGTATTTTAAGTAATTTTAAAGGCTGTTGTTAACTTGAATCTATTTTTTACCACAATTTTTTTTATCCGATTACTTGAATAGAATACTCGATTACTAAAATAATCGATAGCTACAGTCCAATTATAATAAAAAAGATTGCTGTTTAAAGCATTTGTTTGTTTCCCAATACTGAAAGCTAATGCAAACGTAATGTGTAATCCTACTGCTCCCTCAAGTGGACAAAAGTGGTATTATAGCTTGCATTTTACAATTGAAGTGTTTGAATGAATGAGTGAATGAATGGGAATTTGGTTTTTCACTTATATCTCGGTAACCAGAACGCGAAAAATTCTGAAACTCAGAGCATAGATAGTGCTCGAGGAGCCCTGTTGAATGACACCATCACTTTGTTTTTGGGCGATTAGGGCCGGGAATTATGGCTGTTCAAAGCTAGCCAACGACGGGCCCTTTCCAACGAGCTCTCACACAAGGTTCGGGGTGGTCTGGGTCAGGAGTTACGGCTGTTCAAAGTCGGGGGTCCCGCCGACTAGCGTTCCCCGGGGGTTGCGCTCCCGAGGCCCGCGACGACACGTTTCGATCATGAGCCTGGAGAGGACCTTACCATCAAAATTTGAGCGCGCAACGACTTTCCGTTTTCGAGTTATGAGTGAATTTGTATTCGGGGGCGTGGCTTAAATGCCCGTTTTACTTTCGTTTTCCATTTCCATATCTCAGTGACACAATTGTCAATCACAATTGTGACACAATACTCCAATAGATGAGTTTTGACAAAATGTCATTGTAAATGTTAAAATAATGATTTTATAAAGTCTAAATATGAATTACATAACAATATTAGGCAGTAGTATGATGAAATGACAGCAGGGGCAGTAAAATACCACTTATTGGCTTAATATGACGTTATATCATTTTCACCTTTTTAACTGTTATAGAGGCAAATTTTGTCTGATCTGTCTGAAATTTTTCATGCTTATTAAGAGTAATTTCATGTTCTGACTTGTTTTTAAGAATATAGCATTCATTTAAAAGATATAGGCTTTTGGGACACTTGGTCAAGGCAATTTACCATAGGAAATATATGGTTTTCAAAGCTTTTTAACAGTTATAGCGCCACCTATAGTCCGATCTTCATGACATTTTGCATGCTTGTTAATGATGTTATGTTACATATGCTCACCAATTATTGTGAAGTTCTGAGTTTTCGTTTAGGATTTATAAGCATTTGAGTGTTTTTTTTGTCCCTCCCCTTTCCTAAATGACCCTGTTACAGCCAGGCAAATGCAAAAGTTCAACTTTTTTTCGATAATTATTGATCTAGAGAGTCCAGAGAATTGTCCTAGACTGGTCTGGTTCCGATTGGGCGAAAAACCAGGGACTAGTTCGCAAAAGTAGGTTTTTAACATGTTCGCGAATATTTAATGAACGGTTTGATTGACAGCAATGGTTCTAGAGGCAAAGTTGTTCAGCATGAGGAGATCTATGAAATGATATGCATTTTCTGATGAAATTTGTAACACCACGTGATTACAGAGCCTTAAAACTCGTTAGCGCCAACTAGTGTCCGATTTCTTTCAAAATTCTTACAGACCTCTATGGCCTTGAGCCAAACATGCCTACTGAGTTTCGTTCCGATCGGACTCCATTAACCTTGTCTAATAGGTGGTCAAACTTCATTGGCCGATGGCGGCCATGTTTTTTGAGATACGCCAATGCCCTCATAGACATACATGGCAGCTTGGACAAAGACACTGCATTCCAAATTTCAAGTCATTCGGACAAACAGTCCGGTGTTTATATATTTCTTTCATGTTATAGCGCCACCATGTGGCCAATCGACGCGATTTTTTTAGTGTGACCCCAGACTGACCTCCTACACATGTGTATCTAGATTGGTGAAGGCAGCTAATTTACTTCTCGAGTTATAGCCAATTTAGTAAAACAGGCTCCTCCCACAACGTTAATTTTGCGTCTGCTAGCAACCGTGAATGGAAATTTCCACTTTTTTTTCGATAATTATTAATAATCAGACTGTAAAGAACATTTCTGCACTTGTTTGGTTCCGATCGGGCGAAAAACCACAGACTACTTTGCAAAAGTAGGTTTTTGACAAAATTCAAAATGGCGGAAAAATTTGCATACCGGAAATGAAATCGGAGATATACGTTTTGCCCGTCTTGAGCCAAGGATTACAGTGATATAAGACACTTGAGTCTACGACAAACCGTCTAGGAGTAATTAGCGATTTCGTACTTTTGCTTACTATAGCGCCACCTATTGGCCAATCGGGGTCATAATTTGATAACCTCTCCTCGATTTTTGTACTACCATCTGGCAAAGTTTCAAGTCTCCAGCACTTACGGTTTGGGCTGCACGATGCGTTTTACAGGAGAATAATAATAATAAAAATTAAAGCTGCAAGCAGCATTTAGCGGGGTTCAAGCATTTAGGGTCTTTAAGCACATAAGGCAGTTTAGTGAGTTGTCTGAGTTTTTGTTTAGGATTTACAGGCTTTTGAGTGTTTTTTGCCATAACCATTTTCTAAATGATCCTGTTATGGCTACCCAATGGGTAAAGTTTAAGTTTTTTATATAATTATTGATCTAGAGCTTCCAGAAAATTGTACTGCACTGGTATATTTCCGATCGGGCTAAAAACCGATGGCGGCATAGACATACATGGCACCTTGGACCAAGACACTGCATGCCAATTTTAAAGTCAATCGAACTAATGGTCAGGTGGTTATAGCCCTTTTCCTGTTTTTGTGATTATATGGCCTGATCTCCATTTTAAATAATTATTTTAAAGGTGCTGTAGAATGCATTGATATATTTTAAATTGTTCTCTGATATCTCTGAAACAGAAATGTCTTCAACAGTCAAGTAGTGGATAAAATCACTAATGTTACTTTCTGCTTGCGGTAGGGGTTGTAATGGAAATATAACATTAGTTGGAACTGCCCCCTTCTTCAGTATCAAACAATGAGCGAAACCTGCTTGATATTGTCCCACTCCCAGGTTAGAAAAACTGTCTGTGGTAAAATGGGCAGAGCAAACTAACAGCTTTGAATTAAAATGGTGAGGTATCCTGTTGTAAACATCAACCATGCCTGTTGACAGTTTTGTGGGAAGGGAATGAAAAGTTCTCAAATCTGCAGCACAGCCTCGAACATAACATTTATATCCATGATCTGCCATTTTCACTATTGTCCTTGCTTGCTTCTTCACAATACCTGCAGATCTTCTGATGATTCAGCTGTGCAGGTCCACGTTAACACTGCCTGGCCTAGAACATGGGCTGGTATATGCAAATTTGGGGGGTATAAATATTAATGATCCTGACTCCAACGTCACAGTCAGTGTTATGCTGGGATTCACTCATTTTTCAGCGGTCTTTTGCAAACAGGAGATTTACACATGAAGGAGGAAACAATGGTGTTTGAGGCTCACGGTATGTCAGTTCCATGTCCAGAACTCTTATCATTCAACTATGCCAAGATAAATACAGTTTTCAATTGTATGGCACCTTTAAAATAGATGATTAGTAATATAATGCTTACTTGTAGTCTGAAATGGCTTTAACAAAAGAAGAAAAATAGTCTTAGATTTCTGTTCACTCTAATCATGTACAAATAAAGTAGCACATTAAGATTACATTTATTTGAATGCATTATCAATACTAAAAGTGAAGGTGTAGTTGATATCTTTGGTGATAATATCTGTAGTAATCATAAAAAAATCAATTAAGAAATAAAGAATTAAAATTACAAATAATATTCTATTAAGATATGAGTTACAATAACATGATTTGCAATAGTAATAATATCAATAATATATGCACAATACACACAGATTAGACTATCAGGTCTGTGTCTTACAAAAACATTAGTATTGCAGCCAATGTGAGTCTGTGGGATTTATAAACAGACAAAATATGATTTGAAATGTTATTTTAATGATTTTATTAAGTTTAAACAATATTTCAAATGGAAAAAAAATGAAAAATAATATTTTAGTGAGCAGAATGAACCAATGAGTGGTCTTCATCTGGTGGTTAAAATGTAAATGAAAACAATAATACTTAAACAATAATACTTAATACACTAACCATGCTTGAACACACACATGCACACACATTTTGTTGTAGATGTAGATATTTAAAATAAAAGATAGGTAACAAAATGATAATTGCAAATCTCCTCTGTATAACACCATTTTCAGATTGAGGGGCAGAATTGTTCAAACTGAGAGCTCAGTACAAATGAAGTGATAAACTTTGACAAAACATGATTGTGTTATAATAGGTGATTTTCATGCAAGTAATTATATACTTTTTACAAAAATTAATGCAAAAGCACAGGTGAAAATATTTTATTAAGTAGAATGTCCTGCAGAGGGCAGTAGAAGACCACTAATTGACTCACTTTCATTTGAAAGACTTTTTTATCCACCAGTAAAACAAAGCAGTTTCTCCATGTTCTTTCCATTAAGCATGCTTACACACACAGACACACACAAACACAAACACATCCACACACACATCCACACACACACACACACACACACACACACACACACACACACACACACAAAGATAAATATGTTTTCCATGTTTTTAGGATGTGATATTGTGAAAATATATTTTAATGGTCTAACCATTTCACATATTTCTTTGTGATCTGTATTACCAGTCCGTAATAATAATAATAATAATAATAATATTTAATTGTCTATAGGCATTTCTTTATCTAATAATATAAAACTTCATAATAATCATAATAAAAAATTTAAAAATAAAATATATACAAATATCATAATAAAATAAAAAACATCATAATAAAAAAGATTGCTTTTTAAAGCATTTGTTTGTTTCCCAATACTGAAAGCGAATAAAAAGATCATGTGTAATCCTGCTGCTCCCTCCAGTGGACAACAGTGGTGTGTTTCTAGTGGTGCAACAGTTGAAGTGATTGATTGAATTAATGAATGAATGAATGGGAATTTGGTTTATCACTTATATCTCCGGAACCAAAAGGCGAAAAATTCTGAAACTCAGAGCATAGATAGTGCTTGAGGAGTCTTGTTGAATGAGACCATCGCGGTGTTTTTGGGCGATTGGGACCGGGAGTTCTGATCGTTCAAAGGCATATATTTCAGGGCTTTTATCTCTGGAAGGCCCGAGGCCCGCGACGATACGTTTCGATCAAGAGAGGTCCTTACCATCAAAATTTGAGCGTGCAGCGTCTTTCCGTTTTCGAGTTATGAGTGAATTTGTACTGGGGGGGCGTGGCCTAAATGGCGGCCTCCGTTTTTACTTTCGTTTCAGGATTCCATTCCTTAATTTGACAGAATTGTCAATAGTAATACTTCAATAGATGAGTTTTGACAAAATGTGAATGTAAATGTTAAAATAATGATTTTATAAAGTCTAAATATGAATTATATAACAATATTAGGGAGTAGTATGATGAAATGACAGCAGGGGGCAGTACAATACCACTTATTGACTTAATATGCCATGTTATATCATTTTTACCTTTTTAACTGTTATAGAGGCAAATTTTGTCCGATCTGTCTGAAATTTTTCATGCTTCTTAAGAGCAGAACTTCTTAAGTTCTGACTTGTTTTTATTAAAGAGATATAGGCTTTCGGGGACACTTGGTAAAGGCCACATTTTGAAGTGAACCTATTATAGCTAACCAAATGAAGTAGTTCAACTTTTTCTGACAATTATTGATCTAGTGAGTACAGAGAATTGTATTGCACTAGTTTTGAACATTATGATATGAAAATTATATGATCAGAGATTTACAGACCATTTTACAGATCAGACCATTTACAGCCAATACAGGCAGTTTACCATAGGAAACATATGGTTTTAAAGCCTTTTAACTGTTATAGCGCCACATTTGGTCCGATCTCCAAAAATTTTTGCATGCTTGTTAATGATGATATGTCACATATGCTCACCAATTTTTGTGAAGTTCTGAGTTTTCATTTAGGATTTATAGGCTTTTGAGTGTATTTTGCAACGCCCATTTTATAAATGACCCTATTACAGCCACTCAAATGCAAAAGTTCAACTTTTTTTTGATAATTATTGATCTAGAGAGTCCAGAGAATTGTCCTAGACTGGTCTGGTTCAGATCGGGCGAAAAACCTAGGACTAGTTCGCAAAAGTAGGTTTTTAACATGTTTGCGAATATTTAATGAACGGTTTGATTGACAGCAATGGTTATAGAGGCAAAGTTGTTCAGCATGAGCAGATCTATCAAATGATATGCATTTTGTGACAATAAGTGTAACACCATGTGATTACAGAGCCATAAAACTCGTTAGCGCCAACTAGTGGCCGATTTCTTTCAAAATTTTTACAGACCTCTAGGGCCATGAGTCGAACATGCCCATCGAGTTTCGTTCCGATCGGCCTCCGTTAACCTTGTCTAATAGGTGCTCGACTTCATTGGCCAATGGCGGCCATGTTTTTTGAGATACGTCAATGTCCTCATAGACATACATGGCACCTTGGACCAAGACACTGCATACCAATTTTCAAGTCAATCAGACTAACGGTCAGGTGGTTATAGCCCTTTTCATGTTTTTTTCATGTTATAGCGCCACCTAGTGTTCAATCGTCGCTATTTTGTTACTGTGACCCCAGATTGAAATCCTACATATGTGTACCCAGTTTGGTGAAGATATCTCATTTACTTTTTGAGTTATAGCCATTTTAGTAAAATAGGCTCCTCCCACAACGTTCATTTTGAGCCCCCTAGCGAATTTGAATCGAAATATCGACGTTATTTCGATAATTATTGATCTTCAGACTCCAGAGAACATTTCTGCACTGGTTTGGTTCCGATCGGACGAAAAACCACGGACTAGTTTGCAAAAGTAGATTTTTGACAAAATTCAAAATGGCGGAAAATCTATCATGACGGAAATGAAATCGGAGATATACGTTTTGTTCGTCAGGCGTCCAGCTTTCCAATGATATAAGACACTTGAGTCTACGACATACGGTCTAGGAGTTATGAGTAGTTTCGCGCTTTTGGTTGCTATAGCGCCACCTATAGGCCAATCGGGGTCATACTCTCTGAACCTTTCCTCGATTTTTGTACTACCATCTGACAAAGTTTCAAGTCTCCAGCACTTACGGTTTGGGCTGCACGATGCGTTTTAGCGGAGAAGAATAATAATAATAATAATAATAAAAATCAGTACAATTACAATAGGTGTTCAGCACTTCGTGCTTGAACCCCTAATCAGGACAATTACAATAGGGTTTCAGCACTTCGTGCTTGAACCCCTAATAATAAAAATCAGTACAATTACAATAGGGTTTCAGCACTTCGTGCTTGAACCCCTAATTAAAGCTGCAAGCAGCATTTATCGGGGTTCAAGCATTTAAGGCCTTTAAGCACATAAGCATTTAAGACATTAAGTTTTATTTAGAAAGCTTTTAACCACTGAAATAATAGATGGAAAAGTCCATTTACAGCCAATACAGGCAATTTACCATAGGAAATATATGGTTTTCAAACCTTTTTAACAGTTATAGCGCCACCTATGGTCCGATCAACATGAAATTTGGCATGCTTGTTTAGAATATTATGGCACATATGCTCACCAATTTTCGTGAAGTTCTGAGTTTTCGTTTAGGATTTATAAGCTTTTGAGTGCATTTTGCCACGCCCATTTTCTTTATGACCCAATTATAGCCATACGAAAAATTCAAAAGTTCAACTTTTTTTCGATAATTATTGATCAGGAGAGTCCAGAGAATTGTCCTAGACTGGTCTGGTTCCGATCGGGCGAAAAACCTAGGACTAGTTCGCAAAAGTAGGTTTTTAACATATTCGCGAATAATTAATGAACGATTTGATTGACAGCAATGGTTCTTGAGGCAATGTTGTTCAGCATGAGCAGATCTATCAAATGATATGCATTTTGTGACAATAAGTGTAACACCACGTGATTACAGAGCCGTAAAACTCGTTAGCGCCAACTAGTGGCCGATTTCTTTCAAAATTCTTACAGACCTCTAGGGCTATGAGTTGAACATGCCCATCGAGTTTCGTTCCGATCGGCCTCCGTTAACCTTGTCTAATAGGTGCTCAAACTTCATTGGTCGATGGCGGCCATGTTTTTTGAGATACACCAATGTCCTCATAGACATACATGACACCTTGGGCCAAGACACTGCATACCAATTTTCAAGTCAATCGGACTAACGGTCAGGTGGTTAAAGCCTGTTTTATGTTTTTTTCATGTTATAGCGCCACCATGTGGCCAATCGCCGCGATTTTTTTACTGTGACCTCAGATTGACCTCTTACACATGTGTACCGAGTTTGGTGAAGATACCTCATTTACTTCTGGAGTTATAGCCATTTTAGTAAAATAGGCCCCTCCCACAACGTACGTTTTGGCGCCCCTTAGCGTCCGTGAATCGAAATTTCAACTTTTTTTCGATAATTATTGATAATCAGACTCCAGAGAACATTTCTGTACTGGTTTGGTTCCGATCGGGCAAAAAACCTAGGACTAGTTCGCAAAAGTAGGTTTTTGGCAAAATTCAAAATGGCGGAAAATCTATCATGGCGGAAATGAAATCGGAGATATACATTTTGTTCGTCAGGCATCCAGCTTTCCAATGATATAAGACACTTGAGTCTACGACATACGGTCTAGGAGTTCTGAGCAGTTTCACGCTTTTGGTCGCTGTAGCGCCACCTATGGGCCGATTTGGCTAAGTCCGTGTATCTGAGTAGCGAGCAATACTACTACCATTTGACCAAGTATCACGTCTCTAGGCCTTACGGTTTTGGCTGCACGATGCGTTTTAGGGAAGAATAATAATAATAATTAAAGCTGCAAGCAGCATTTATCGGAGTTCAAGCAGTTAAGGCCGTTAAGGACTTTAAGCACAAAAGCATCAAAAGTTATAAAGTTTTATTTAGCAAGCATGACATCATAGATGGAAAAGACCATGTTCTAGCATGATTTACCATGATATGCCACATTCTAGCATGATTTACCATAGTTTATCATGATTTACCATGGTTTACCATGATTTACCTTGTTCTAGCATAGTTTACCATGAATTTATCTCAGTTTACCTTGATTTACCATGTTCTAGCATGATTTACCATGATATACCACATTCTAGCAAGATTTACCATAGTTTATCATGATTTACCCTGTTCTAGCATAGTTTACCATGAATTTATCTTAGTTTACCTTAATTTACCATGTTCTAGCATGATTTACCATGATATACCACATTCTAGCATGATTTACCATAGTTTATCATGATTTACCATGGTTTACCATGATTTACCCTGTTCTAGCATGATTTACCATGATATATCACGTTCTAGAATGATTTACCAGGATTCTAGCATGATTTACCTTGATACACCACATTCTAGTATGATTTACTATGATTTACCATGTTTCTAGCGTGATTTACCATGATTTACCACATTACTAGCAATTATGTGAAGTGTCAGTGCAAATGAAGTGATAAACACTGTCAAAATATGATTTTGTTATAATAGTTATTGTTATATAAGTGATTTGCACAAAGCACATGTGAAAAGACTTCATAAGTAGAATGGCCAGCAGAGGGCACTAGAAGACCACTTATTGGCTCAGTTTCACTTTAAATTTCATTATTTTTACCAGTTTTCTGCACTAAATCAAATCAGTTTTTCCATGTTAACTCAATAATGCATGCTTACACACACACACACACACACACACACACACACACACACACACACACACACACACAAAGACAAATGTTGTTGTTGTTTTTTCAATGCTATTGGGATATGTCATAATGAAAATATATTTGAATGGTCTATAAACATTTCACAAAGTCTTTGTAAGCTATTAATCAGAAGATTCAGAATTTATTCAGAAACCTAAGACTACACAAACACATTATGTTGTAGATACAGACATTTGAACTATATGATGTGATCAAACTGTCAATACTAATACTTTAACGGATGGATTTTGACTAAATGTAATTGTAATTGTAAATGTTAAAATAGTGATTTTATAAATTTTAAACAGCAGGGGGCAGTAAAATACAACTTATTGGCTTAATATGCCATTATATTCATATAATTTTCACCTTTTTAACTGTTATAGAGGCAAATTTTGTCCGATCGGTCTGAAAATTTTCATGCATGTTCAGAGTGATATTTCACTGGCTTTTTAAGAAGGTCTGAGTCATTCATTAAAGAGATATAGGCTTTCGGGGACACTTGGTAAAGGCTACATTTTGAAGTGAACCTATTATAACTATCCAAATGAAGTAGTTCAACTTTTTCTGACAATTATTGACCTAGTGAGTCCAGAGAATTGTATTGCACTAGTTTTGAACATTATGATATGAAAATTATATGATCAGAGATGGAAAAGACCTTTTACAGCCAATACAGGCAGTTTACCATAGGAAATATATGGTTTTAAAGCTTTTTAACAGTTATAGCGCCACCTATGGTCCGATCTCCATAAAATTTGGCATGCTTGTTAATGATGTTATGTCACATATGCTCACCGATTTTTGTGAAGTTCTGAGTTTTTATTTAGGATTTATAGGATATTTAATGTATTTTGCCACGCCCATTTTATAAATGACCCTATTAGAGCCATCCAAATGCAAAATTTCAACTTTTTTTTGATAGTTTTTGATCTAGAGAGTCCAGAGAATTGTCCTAGACTGGTCTGGTTCCGATCGGGTGAAAAACCTAGGACTAGTTCGCAAAAGTAGGTTTTTAACATGTTTGCGAATATTTAATGAATGGTTTGATTGACAGCAATGGTTCCTGAGGCAAAGTTGTTCAGGATGAGGAGATCTATCAAATGATATACATATTGTGTGGATATTTGTAACACCACGTGATTACAGAGCCGTAAAACTCGTTAGCGCCAACTAGTGGCCGATTTCTTTCAAAATTCTTACAGACCTCTAGGGCCTTGAGTCGAACATGCCCATCGAGTTTCGTTCCGATCGGTCTCCGTTAACCTTGTCTAATAGGTGCTCAAACTTCATTGGCCGATGGCAGCCATGTTTTTTGAGATACGCCAATGTCCTCATACACATACATGGCACCTTGGACCAAGACACTGCATACCAATTTTCAAGTCAATCGGACTAACGGTCAGGTGGTTATAGCCTGTTTTATGTTTTTTTCATGTTATAGCGCCACCATGAGGCCAATCGTCGCGATTTTTTTACTGTGACCTCAGATTGACCTCTTACACATGTGTACCAAGTTTGGTGAAGATACCTCATTTACTTCTGGAGTTATAGCCATTTTAGTAAAATAGGCCCCGCCCACAACGTACGTTTTGGCGGCCCTTAGCGTCCGTGAATCGAAATTTCAACTTTTTTTCGATAGTTTTTGATATTCAGACTCTAGAGAACATTTCTGCACTGGTTTGGTTCCGATCGGGCGAAAAACCTAGGACTAGTTCGCAAAAGTATGTTTTTGACAAAATTCAAAATGGCGGAAAATCTATCATGGCGGAAATGAAATCGGAGATATACGTTTTGTTCGTCAGGCGTCCAGCTTTCCAATGATATAAGACACTTGAGTCTACGTCATACGGTCTAGTAGTTATGAGCAGTTTTGCGCTTTTGGTTGCTATAGCGCCACCTATGGGCCAATCGGGGTCATACTTTTATAGGTTCTCCCCAAATTGAGGACTACCATTTGGCCAAGTTTCAAGGTTCCAGCTCTTACGGTTTGGTCTGCACAATGCGTTTTAGGGGAAAATAATAATAATAATAATAATAATAATAAAAATCAGTACAATTACAATAGGGTTTCAGCACTTCGTGCTTGAACCCCTAATTAAAGCTGCAAGCAGCATTTAGCGGGGTTCAAGCATTTAGGGTCTTTAAGCACATAAGGCAGTTTAGTGAGTTGTCTGAGTTTTCGTTTAGGATTTACAGGCTTTTGAGTGTTTTTTGCCATACACATTTTCTAAATGATCCTATTATGGCTACCCAATGGGTAAAGTTTAAGTTTTTTATATAATTATTGATCTAGAGAGTCCAGAGAATTGTACTGCACTGATATATTTCCGATCGGGTGAAAAACATAGGACTAGTTCGCAAAAGTAGGTTTTTAACATAATCGCAAGTATTTAATGAACAAATTAATTGACAGCAGTAGTTTTTGAGGCAAAGTTGTTCAGTATGAGGAGATCCATCAAATGACATGCATCACGTGATTACAAAGCCGTAAAACCTGTTAGCGTCAACTAGTGGCCGATTTCTTTCAAAATTCTTACAGACCTCTAGGGCCACGAGTCGAACATGCCCACCGAGTTTCGTTCCGATCGACCTTCGTTAACCTTGTCTAAGAGGTGCACAAACTTTATTGGCCTATGGCGGCATAGACATACATGGCACCTTGGACCAAAACATTGCATGCCAATTTTAAAGTCAATCGAACTAATGGTCAGGTGGTTATAGCCCTTTTCATGTTTTAGTGATGTTTGGCCTGATCTCCATTTTAAATAATTATTTTAAAGGTGCCGTAGAATGCATTGATATATTTTAAATTGTTCTATGATATCTCTGAAACAGAAATGTCTTCAACAGTCAAGTAGTGGATAAAATCACTAACGTTACTTTCTGCTTGCGGTAGGGGTTGTAATGGAAATATAACATTAGTTGGAACTGCCCCCTTCTTCAGTATCAAACGATGAGCGAAACCTGCTTGATATTGTCCCAGGTTAGAAAAACTGTCAGTGGTGAAATGGGCAGAGCAAACTAACAGCTTTGAATTAAAATGGTAAGGTATCCTGTTGTAAAAATCAGCCATGCCTGTTGGCAGTTCTCTTTTGTGGGAAGGGAATGAAAAGTTCTGAAATCCGCAGCACAGCCTCGAACATAACATTTATATCCATGATCTGACATTTTCACTATTGTCCTTGCTTGCTTCTTCACAATACCTGCAGAACTTCTGATGATTCGGCTGTGCAGGTCCACGTTAACACTGCCTGGCCTAGAACATGGGCTGGTATATGCAAATTGGGGGGGTATAAATATGAATGATCCCGACTCCAACGTCACAGTCGGTGTTATGCTGTAATTCACTCATTTTTCAGCGGTCTTTTGCAAACAGGAGATTTACACATGAAGGAGGAAACAATGGTGTTTGAGGCTCACGGTATGTCAGTTCCTTGTCCAGAACTCTTACCATTCAACTATGCCAAGATAAATACAGTTTTCAATTGTATGGCACCTTTAAAATAGTTGATTAGTAATATAATGCTTACTTGTAGTCTGAAATGGCTTTAACAAAAGAAGAAAAATATTCTTAGATGTCTGTTCATTCTAATCATGTACAAATAAAGTAGCACAGTAAGATTACATTTATTTGAATGCATTAGTGGGTGTGTGATTGCGCTGTGTGTGCAGCTTATCAATATTAAAAGTGAAGGTGTAGTTGATATCTTTGTTGATAATATCTGTAGTAATCAGAAAAAAACAATTAACAAATAAAGAATTAAAATTACAAATAATATTCTGTTAAGATATGAGTTACAATAACATGATTTGCAATAGTAATAATATCAATACTATATGCACAATACACAAAGATTAGACTCTCAGGTCTGTGTCTTTCAAAAACATTAGTATTGCAGCCAATGTGAGTCTGTGGGATTTATAAACAGACAAAATATGATTTGAAATGTTATTTTAATGATTTTATAAAGTTTAAACAATATTTCAAATGGAAACTAACTGGAAAATAATATTTTAGTAAGCAGAATGAAGCAATGAGTGGTCTTCTGGTGGTTAAAATGTAAATGAAAACAATAATACTTAAACAATAATACTTAATACAGTAACCATGCTTCAACACACACATGCAAACACATTTGGTTGTAGATGTAGATATTTTAAATTAAAGATAGGTAACAAAATGATAATTGCAAATCTCCTCCGTATAACACCATTTTCAGATTTCAAATTAATCACTGAGAGGCAGAATTGTTCAAACTGAGAGCTCAGTACAAATGAAGTGATAAACTGACAAAACATGATTGTGTTATAATAGGTGATTTTCATGCAAGCAATTTTATATAGTCTAATAAAAATGTATGCAAAAGCACAGGTAAAAATATTTTTATAAGTAGAATGTCCTGCAGAGGGCAGTAGAAGACCACTAATTGACTCACTTTCATTTGAAAGACTTTTTTATCCACCAGTAAAACAAAGCAGTTTCTCCATGTTCTTTCCATTAAGCATGCTTACACACACAGACACACACAGACACACACACACAAAGACAAATATGTTTTCAATGTTTTTGGGATGTTATTGTGAAAATATCTTTTAATGGTCTAACCATTTTCACATATTTCTTTGTGATCTGTATTATCAGTAATAATAATAATAAATAGCTTTAAGCATTTGCTTGTTGGCCAAAGCTGAAAGCTGATAAAAAGATTAATACTATGTCTAATACTGCTGCTCCCTCTAGTTGACAACAGTGGAATTACAGCCTCCATCTTACAATTGAAGTGAATGAATGGGAATTAGTTTTTTCACTTATATCTCGGGAACCAGATGGCGAAAAATTCTAAACCTCAGAGCATAGATAGTGCTTGAGGAGCCCTGTTGAATGAGACCATCACAGTGTTTTTGGGCGATTGGGGCCGGGAGCTATGACCATTCAAAGGCATGTCTTTTGGAGCAGTTTTCTCTGGAATGCCGAGGGCAAATTACACCACATTTGAATCGAAGCTAGCCAAGGATGGGCCCTTTCCAATGAGCCCTCACACAAGGTTCGGGGTGATCTGGTTCGGGAGTTACGGCCGTTCAAAGTCGGGGGTCCCGCGGACTAGCGTTCCGTGGGGGGGGCGCGCTCCCGAGGCCCGCGACGCTACGTTTCGATCAAGAGCCCGGAGAGGTCCTTACCATCAAAATTTGAGCGCGCGGCGACTTTCCGTTTTCGAGTTATGAGTGAATTTGTACTGGGGGGGCGTGGCCTAAATGGCGGACAAGGTTTTACTTTCGTTTTCTAAATGTAAAACAATTGTCAATAGTAACACTCCAATAGATGCATTTTGACAAAATGTGATTGTAAATGTTAAAATAATGATTTTATAAAGTATAAATATGAATTATATAACAATATTAGGGAGTAGTATGATGAAATGACAGCAGGGGGCAGTACAATACCACTTATTGGCTTAATATGCCATGTTATATCATTTTTACCTTTTTAACTGTTATAGAGGCAAATTTTGTCCGATCTGTCTGAAATTTTTCATGCTTGTTAAGAGTAACATGTTCTGACTAGATCTGAAAGATATTTAAAAGATATAGGCTTTTGGGGACACTTGGTCAAGGCTACATATTAAAGTGACCCTATTATAGCCATCCAAATGAAGAAGTTATACTTTTTCTGATAATTATTGATCTAGAGAGTCCAGAGAATTGTACTGCACTAGATTTGAATATTATGATTTGAAAATTATAAGATCATAAATGGAAAACACCATTTACAGCCAATACAGGCAATTTACCATAGAATATATATTGTTTTAAAGCTTTTTAACAGTTATAGCGCCACCTATGGTCCAATCTCCATAAAAATTCCCATGCTTCTTTAGCATGTTATGTCACATGTGCTCATCAATTTTTGTAAAGTTCTGAGTTTTTATTTATGATTTATAAACGTTTGAGTGTATTTTGACACGCCCATTTTCTAAATGATCATGTTATAGCCAAACAAAAGCAAAATTTTCTTCTTTTTTTCGATAATTATTCATCTAGAGAGTCCAGAGAATTGCCCTAGACTGGTCTGGTTCCGATTGGGCGAAAAACCTAGGACTAGTTCGCAAAAGTAGGTTTTTAACATGTTCACGAATATTTAATGAACGGTTTGATTGACAGCAATGGTTCTTGAGGCAAAGTTGTTCAGCATGAGTAGATCTATCAAATGATATGCATAATGTGACTATAAGTGTAACACCACGTGATTACAGAGCCATAAAACTCGTTAGCGCCAACTAGTGGCCGATTTCTTTCAAAAATTTTACAGACCTCTAGGGCCATGAGTCGAACATGCCCACCGAGTTTCGTTCCAATCGGCCTCCGTTAACCTTGTCTAATAGGTGCTCGACTTCATTGGCCAATGGCGGCCATGTTTTTTGAGATACGTCAATGTCCTCATAGACATACATGGCACCTTGGACCAAGACACTGCATACCAATTTTCAAGTCAATCAGACTAACAGTCAGGTGGTTATAGCCCTTTTCATTTTTCTTTCATGTTATAGCGCCACCTAGTGTTTAATCGTTGTGATTTTTTTACTGTGACCCCAGATTGAACTCCTACATATGTGTACCAAGTTTGGTGAAGCTATCTCATTTACTTTTTGAGTTATAGCCATTTTAGTAAAATAGGCTCCTCCCACAACGTTCATTTTGAGCCCCCTAGCGACTTTGAATCGAAATATCGACGTTTTTTCGATAATTATTGATCTTCAGACTCCAGAGAACATTTCTGCACTGGTTTGGTTCCGATCGGGCGAAAAACCTAGGACTAGTTTGCAAAAGTAGGTTTTTGACAAAATTCAAAATGGCGGAAAAATTTGCATACCGGAAATGAAATCGGAGATATACGTTTTGTTCGCCATGAGGTCTGGATTCCATTGATATAAGACACTTGAGTCTAGGACATACGGTCTAGGAGTTATGACCAGTTTCGCGCGTTTGGTCGCTATAGCGCCACCTATGGGCCAATCGGGGTCATACTCTCTGAACCTTTCCTCGATTTTTGTACTACCATCTGACAAAGTTTCAAGTCTCCAGCACTTACGGTTTGGGCTGCACGATGCGTTTTAGCGGAGAAGAATAATAATAATAATAATAATAAAAATCAGTACAATTACAATAGGTGTTCAGCACTTCGTGCTTGAACCCCTAATTAAAGCTGCAAGCAGCATTTATCGGGGTTCAAGCATTTAAGGCCTTTAAACACATAAGCATTTAAGACATTAAGATTTATTTAGAAAGCTTTGAACCACTGAAATAATAGATGGAAAAGTCCATTTACAGCCAATACAGGAAATTTACCATAGGAAATATATGGTTTTCAAAGCTTTTTAACAGTTATAGCGCCACCTATGGTCCGATCTCCATAAAAATTTCCATGCTTCTTTAGCATGTTATTTCACATATGCCCATCAATTTTTGTGAAGTTCTGAGTTTTTATTTAGGCTTTATAGACGTTTGAGTGTATTTGGACACGCCTATTTTATAAATGATCCTCTTATAGCCAACCAAAAGCAAAATTTTAACTTTTTTTTGATAATTATTGATCTAGAGAGTCCAGAGAATTGTCCTAGACTGGTCTGGTTCCGATCGGGCGAAAAACCAGGGACTAGTTCGCAAAAGTAGGTTTTTAACATATTCGTGAATAATTAATAAACTGTTTGATTGACAGCAATGGTTCTAGAGGCAAAGTTGTTCAGAATGAGCAGGTCTATCAAATGATATGCATTTTGTGATGATAAGTGTAACACCACGTGATTACAGAGCCATAAAACTCGTTAGCGCCAACTAGTGGCCGATTTCTTTCAAAATTCTTACAGACCTCTAGGGCCATGAGTCGAACATGCCCACCGAGTTTTGTTCCGATCGGCCTCCGTTAACCTTGTCTAATAGGTGCTCAAACTTCATTGGCCGATGGCGGCCATGTTTTTTGAGATACACCAATGTCCTCATAGATATACATGACAGCTTGGACCAAGACACTGCATACCAATTTTCAAGTCAATCGGACTAACGGTCAGGTGGTTACAGCCTGATTTATGTTTTTTTCATGTTATAGCGCCACCATGTGGCCAATCGCCGCAATCTTTATACTATGACCTCAGATTGACCTCTTAAACAGGTGTACCGAGTTTGGTGAAGATACCTCATTTACTTCTGGAGTTATAGCCATTTTAGTAAAATAGGCACCGCCTTCTTCAAACATTTTGGCGCCCCTTAGTGACCGTCAATCGAAATTTCAACTTTTTTTCGATAATTATTGATATTCTGACTCCAGAGAACATTTCTGCACTGGTTTGGTTCCGATCGGACACAAAACCAGGGACTAGTTCGCAAAAGTAGGTTTTGGACATAATTCAAAATGGCGGAAAATTTGCATACCGGAAATGAAATCCTTGAGGCCTTTTTTGTTCGGCTTGACCCAAGGATTCCAATGATATAAGACACTTGAGTCTGTGACAAACGGTTAATGAGATTTAAGCAAAAATATGATTTTTTTTTGTTTTTTGCACTGTAGCGCCACCTATGGGCCAATCGGGGTCATATTTTGATAACCTCTCCTCGATTTTTGTACTACCATCTGGCAAAGTTTCAAGTCTCTAGCACTTACGGTTTGGGCTGCACGATGCGTTTTACGGCAGAAGAAAAATAATAATAATTAAAGCTGCAAGCAGCATTTATCGGGGTTCAAGCAATTAAGGCCTTTAAGACCTTAAAGCACAAAAGCATAAAAAGTTAGTAAGTTTTATTTAGCAAGCATGTAACCACTGACATCATAGATGGAAAAGATCATGTTCTAGCATGATTTATCATGATATACCACATTCTAAAATGATTTACCATAGTTCATCATGATTTATCATGGTTTACCATGATTTACCCTGTTCTAGCATAGTTTACCATGATTTACCATGTTCTAGCATGATATACCACGTTCTAGAATGATTTACTAGGATTCTTACATTATTTACCTTGATACACCACATTCTACTATTATTTACTATGACTTACCATGTTTCTAGCGTGATTTACCATGATTTACCACATTACTAGCAATTATGTGAAGTGTCAGTGCAAATGAAGTGATAAACACTGACAAAATATGATTGTGTTATAATAGTTATTGTTATACAAGTGATTTTTTTTAGTGTCTACTCTAAATATGAATGAATCCAAAAGCACATGTGAAAAGACTTCATTAATAAGTAGAATGGCCAGCAGAAGCCAGTAGAAGACCACTTATTGGCTCACTTTCACTTTAAACTTCATGATTTGCACCAGTTTTCTGCACTAAATCAAACCAGTCTTTCCATGTTAACTCAATAATGCATGCTTACACACACACACACACACACACACACACACAAATATGTTTTTTGGATATGTTATTGAGAAAATATATTTAATTGTATAAAAATAGGCATTTCTTTGTGATCTAATAATATAAAACTATGTTACCAGTATAGGGCTGTAAAGATTCCTCGATTATAGTCAAGTACTCAATTTAAAAAAATCCTTGATTGCAATTTACCCCTCGAGTAATTGGCAAAATACTGAAAGTGGTGCATTCCACAGACGAGAATCCAACAACCGCAGAATTACAGTTTTCTAGGACAACGCGATATTTAAACAGGGCTCCAGACTAACTTTTTTTACTAGGAGCGCTGTAGCCCCTGACTGAAAATTTTAGGAGCACAAGCAGAAAATTTAGGGGCACACCTTAAATCAACTTGCAATGCAATTATTCAAATTTCCCCCAAAATAACTACTGACAAATTATTTATTTATTATTTAATAATAAATAGACTTAATGTACAGATATTACAATGTGCAGTTTTATTTTAAGTTCACAGGCACCAGACTAACATCTGAGGGCAGCGGCACCGCAGACACTGAGTTTTACAAAAAAATATCTGGTAGCACTGGGGCTGACAATAAAGCACTAAGCTTAGTTTAGGGTGTAGATGAAATTAACTTTAATTATTATCATTCATAATGTCTTAATATTAATTAAAAAGCAAACCGAGTGAAATAAATTATATTAGGGAGTGAAAATAGCCAATAAGCATCCTACTGTTTACAATGGTAATTTATTTATTTTATTATTTTTAAATAAGTGTATAAATAAGAGTTTAAATAAGACCATTTTTGAAGGATGAACAAAAAAAATGTGTTGGTCATCACATTAAAAATAACATTTATATATGATAGTTTTGAAGTGCTGGAAAAAGAGGTAGCCTAACAGTTAGTACTTGTTAGCGTTTGACTATTTCTGTCACATTATGGTTACAGTTACTACATTAAATCCATGGTGAATGTCGCTGATTTGTGGTCTGAAAGCCCAGTGTTTCTCCTGGTTTCCACATCAGCGCTGTTTGATCTGATATCTGATTATGTTATTAATTCTGAAGCATAAAGGAGTAAGTTAGCGCATTTTCGTTCCGCTTTCATTTTGTTTGGATTCGCTGCTCGGCAACGTTGTGGTCGCGCCAGCGCGACCTAAATAAATATTTGGTCGCACCGGCAGGAAAAATGGTCGCAAAATGCGACCAATTGGTCGCAGTCTGGAGCCCACCATTTACAGTCATAATATAGCATAGTGCCATTGTGAAATCACAAAGGCTGTGATTCAGTTAAATAAATATATCCTCTGTTTTTTGTTTGTTTGTTTTTTTCACAGTGAAGACGCTTCAATTACATGAGTGCAGATTAGCCTACATGTTAAAATTACCTCAGCTCCGTCCACAGTAAACGCTGCTCCAAGCAAACTCAGTCTCTGCAGTGCTGTTTGTTTAGGTTTCCAATAACGTGCAAATATGGGAACGCAAGTCGGACGCAGTTTGTGTTTCACAGTTGCACTGTTATCATTTGTGGAGCACATCTGGGTTTCTCAAACTGCTGTTCATCGCGATTTCAAAATAAAAGTTTAAACATTGCGATTTCAAAATATAAGTTTAAACTCTTGCTCTGAGTTTGCATGTTTTGATGTGCACATGTTCTCGTTCAAGAAATTACAGTGACTGTAGCATTTCTATCGTACAGAAGTGGCCAAATATTAAAGGTTAAGTTGACATTTGAATTAATTGTTTGGACAATATTAAACAAGGATTTGATAATGCCAGGCTTAGTGTAACAACAACCAGGCCGCTGGCGCCCTCTGCAGGCATTTGTTATTTATGTACATAAGTTATGTTTATATTAGTTTATATTATTTATTTTACATGGGTATATTTTAAGTGTTCTTCAGTAAAACCAATATAATTACTTACTTTGATACTTTACTTGAACCAATTATTGTGGCTTGTTATTATATATTTGTATTTTAAGTAATTTTAAAGGCTGTTGTTAACTTGAATCTATTTTTTACCACAATTTTTTTTATCCGATTACTTGAATAGAATACTCGATTACTAAAATAATCGATAGCTACAGTCCAATTATAATAAAAAAGATTGCTGTTTAAAGCATTTGTTTGTTTCCCAATACTGAAAGCTAATGCAAACGTAATGTGTAATCCTACTGCTCCCTCAAGTGGACAAAAGTGGTATTATAGCTTGCATTTTACAATTGAAGTGTTTGAATGAATGAGTGAATGAATGGGAATTTGGTTTTTCACTTATATCTCGGTAACCAGAACGCGAAAAATTCTGAAACTCAGAGCATAGATAGTGCTCGAGGAGCCCTGTTGAATGACACCATCACTTTGTTTTTGGGCGATTAGGGCCGGGAATTATGGCTGTTCAAAGCTAGCCAACGACGGGCCCTTTCCAACGAGCTCTCACACAAGGTTCGGGGTGGTCTGGGTCAGGAGTTACGGCTGTTCAAAGTCGGGGGTCCCGCCGACTAGCGTTCCCCGGGGGTTGCGCTCCCGAGGCCCGCGACGACACGTTTCGATCATGAGCCTGGAGAGGACCTTACCATCAAAATTTGAGCGCGCAACGACTTTCCGTTTTCGAGTTATGAGTGAATTTGTATTCGGGGGCGTGGCTTAAATGCCCGTTTTACTTTCGTTTTCCATTTCCATATCTCAGTGACACAATTGTCAATCACAATTGTGACACAATACTCCAATAGATGAGTTTTGACAAAATGTCATTGTAAATGTTAAAATAATGATTTTATAAAGTCTAAATATGAATTACATAACAATATTAGGCAGTAGTATGATGAAATGACAGCAGGGGCAGTAAAATACCACTTATTGGCTTAATATGACGTTATATCATTTTCACCTTTTTAACTGTTATAGAGGCAAATTTTGTCTGATCTGTCTGAAATTTTTCATGCTTATTAAGAGTAATTTCATGTTCTGACTTGTTTTTAAGAATATAGCATTCATTTAAAAGATATAGGCTTTTGGGACACTTGGTCAAGGCAATTTACCATAGGAAATATATGGTTTTCAAAGCTTTTTAACAGTTATAGCGCCACCTATAGTCCGATCTTCATGACATTTTGCATGCTTGTTAATGATGTTATGTTACATATGCTCACCAATTATTGTGAAGTTCTGAGTTTTCGTTTAGGATTTATAAGCATTTGAGTGTTTTTTTTGTCCCTCCCCTTTCCTAAATGACCCTGTTACAGCCAGGCAAATGCAAAAGTTCAACTTTTTTTCGATAATTATTGATCTAGAGAGTCCAGAGAATTGTCCTAGACTGGTCTGGTTCCGATTGGGCGAAAAACCAGGGACTAGTTCGCAAAAGTAGGTTTTTAACATGTTCGCGAATATTTAATGAACGGTTTGATTGACAGCAATGGTTCTAGAGGCAAAGTTGTTCAGCATGAGGAGATCTATGAAATGATATGCATTTTCTGATGAAATTTGTAACACCACGTGATTACAGAGCCTTAAAACTCGTTAGCGCCAACTAGTGTCCGATTTCTTTCAAAATTCTTACAGACCTCTATGGCCTTGAGCCAAACATGCCTACTGAGTTTCGTTCCGATCGGACTCCATTAACCTTGTCTAATAGGTGGTCAAACTTCATTGGCCGATGGCGGCCATGTTTTTTGAGATACGCCAATGCCCTCATAGACATACATGGCAGCTTGGACAAAGACACTGCATTCCAAATTTCAAGTCATTCGGACAAACAGTCCGGTGTTTATATATTTCTTTCATGTTATAGCGCCACCATGTGGCCAATCGACGCGATTTTTTTAGTGTGACCCCAGACTGACCTCCTACACATGTGTATCTAGATTGGTGAAGGCAGCTAATTTACTTCTCGAGTTATAGCCAATTTAGTAAAACAGGCTCCTCCCACAACGTTAATTTTGCGTCTGCTAGCAACCGTGAATGGAAATTTCCACTTTTTTTTCGATAATTATTAATAATCAGACTGTAAAGAACATTTCTGCACTTGTTTGGTTCCGATCGGGCGAAAAACCACAGACTACTTTGCAAAAGTAGGTTTTTGACAAAATTCAAAATGGCGGAAAAATTTGCATACCGGAAATGAAATCGGAGATATACGTTTTGCCCGTCTTGAGCCAAGGATTACAGTGATATAAGACACTTGAGTCTACGACAAACCGTCTAGGAGTAATTAGCGATTTCGTACTTTTGCTTACTATAGCGCCACCTATTGGCCAATCGGGGTCATAATTTGATAACCTCTCCTCGATTTTTGTACTACCATCTGGCAAAGTTTCAAGTCTCCAGCACTTACGGTTTGGGCTGCACGATGCGTTTTACAGGAGAATAATAATAATAAAAATCAGGACAATTACAATAGGGTTTCAGCACTTCGTGCTTGAACCCCTAATTAAAGCTGCAAGCAGCATTTATCGGGGTTCAAGCTATTAAGGCCTTTAAGGGTTTTTAAGCACAAAAGCATCAAAAGTTATCAAGTTTTATTTAGCAAGCATTTAACCACTGACATAATAGATGGAAAACACCATTTACAGCCAATATAGGCAATGTACCATAGGAAATATATGGTTTTAAAGCTTTTTAACAGTTATAGCGCCAACTATGGTCCGATCTCCATGAAATTTTGCATGCTTGTTAATGATGTTATGTCACATAAGTTCACCAATTTTTGTGAAGTTCTGGGTTTTTATTTAGGATTTATAGGCTTTTTAATGTATTTTGCCACGCCCATTTTATAAATGACCCTATTACAGCCATCCAAATGCAAAAGTTCAACTTTTTTTTGATAATTATTGATCTAGAGAGTCCAGAGAATTGTCCTAGACTGGTTTGGTTCCGATTGGGCGAAAAACCTAGGACTAGTTCGCAAAAGTATGTTTTTAACATATTCGTAAATATTTAATGAACGGTTTGATTGACATTAGTGGTTCTAGAGGCAAAGTTGTTCAACATGAGCAGATCTATCAAATGATATGCATTTTGTGATGATATGTGTAACAACACGTGATTACAGAGCCATAAAACTCGTTAGCGCCAACTAGTGGCCGATTTCTTTCAAAATTCTTACAGACCTCTAGGGCCATGAGCCGAACATGCCCATCGAGTTTCGTTCCGATCGGCCTCCGTTAACCTTGTCTAATAGGTGCTCAAACTTCATTGGCCGATGGCGGCCATGTTTTTTGAGATACGTCAATGTCCTCATAGACATACATGGCACCTTGGACCAAGACACTGCATACCAATTTTCAAGTCAATCGGACAAACGGTCAGGTGGTTATAGCCCTTTTCATGTTTTTTTCAAGTTATAGCGCCACCTACTGTTCAATCGTCGCGATTTTTTTACTGTGACCTCAAATTGAACTATTACACATGTGTACCGAGTTTGGTGAAGATACCTCATTTATTTCTCGAGTTATAGCCGTTTTAGTAAAATAGGCTCCTCCCACAACGTACGTTTTGGCGCCCCCTAGCGACCGTGAATCGAAATTTCAACTTTTTTTCGATAATTATTGATATTCAGACTCCAGAGAACATTTCTGCACTGGTTTGGTTCCAATCGGACGAAAAACCTAGGACTAGTTCGCAAAAGTAGGTTTTTGAGAAAATTCAAAATGGCGGAAAATTTTCCCAGGCGGAAATGAAATCGGAGATATACGTTTTGACCGTCTTGAGCCAAGGATTACAGTGATATAAGACACTTGATTCTATGACAAACCGTCTAGGAGTTATGGCTGATTTCATACTTTTGCTTGCTATAGCGCCACCTATTGACCAATCGGGGCCATACTTTGATAGGTTCTCCCCAAATTGAGGACTACCATTTGGCTGAGTTTCAAGTCTCCAGCATTTACGGTTTGGGCTGCACGATGCGTTTTAGGGGAAAATAATAATAATAAAAATCAGAGCAATTACAATAGGGTTTCAGCACTTCGTGCTTGAACCCCTAATTAAAGCTGCAAGCAGCATTTATCGGGGTTCAAGCAATTAAGGCCTTTAAGGCCTTAAAGCACAAAAGCATAAAAAGTTATTAAGTTTTATTTAGCAAGCATGTAACCACTGACATCATAGATGGAAAAGATCATGTTCTAGCATGATTTACCATGATATACCACATTCTAAAATGATTTACCATAGTTCATCATGATTTATGATGGTTTACCATGATTTACCCTGTTCTAGCATAGTTTACCATGATTTACCATGTTCTAGCATGATATACCACGTTCTAGAATGATTTACTAGGATTCTTACATGATTTACCTTGATACACCACATTCTACTATTATTTACTATGACTTACCATGTTTCTAGCGTGATTTACCATGATTTACCACATTACTAGCAATTATGTGAAGTGTCAGTGCAAATGAAGTGATAAACACTGACAAAATATGATTGTGTTATAATAGTTATTGTTATACAAGTGATTTGTTTTGTGTCTACTCTAAATATGAATGAATCCAAAAGCACATGTGAAAAGACTTCATTAATAAGTAGAATGGCCAGCAGAAGCCAGTAGAAGACCACTTATTGGCTCACTTTCACTTTAAACTTCATGATTTGCACCAGTTTTCTGCACTAAATCAAACCAGTCTTTCCATGTTAACTCAATAATGCATGCTTACACACACACACACACACAAATATGTTTTTTGGATATGTTGTTGAGAAAATATATTTAATTGTATAAAAATAGGCATTTCTTTGTGATCTAATAATATAAAACTATGTTACCAGTATAGGGCTGTAAAGATTCCTCGATTATAGTCAAGTACTCGATTTAAAAAAATCCTTGATTGCAATTTACCCCTCGAGTAATTGGCAAAATACTGAAAGTGGTGCATTCCACAGATGAGAATCCAACAACCGCAGAATTACAGTTTTCTAGGACAACGCGATATTTAAACAGGGCTCCAGACTAACTTTTTTTACTAGGAGCGCTGTAGCCCCTGACTGAAAATTTAGGGGCACACCTTAAATCAACTTGCAATGCAATTATTCAAATTTCCCCCAAAATAACTACTGACAAATTATTTATTTATTATTTAATAATAAATAGACTTAATGTACAGATATTACAATGTGCAGTTTTATTTTAAGTTCACAGGCACCAGACTAACATCTGAGGGCAGCGGCACCGCAGACACTGAGTTTTACAAAAAAATATCTGGTAGCACTGGGGCTGACAATAAAGCACTAAGCTTAGTTTAGGGTGTAGATGAAATTAACTTTAATTATTATCATTCATAATGTCTTAATATTAATTAAAAAGCAAACCGAGTGAAATAAATTATATTAGGGAGTGAAAATAGCCAATAAGCATCTTACTGTTTACAATGGTAATTTATTTATTTTATTATTTTTAAATAAGTGTATAAATAAGAGTTTAAATAAGACCATTTTTGAAGGATGAACAAAAAAAATGTGTTGGTCATCACATTAAAAATAACATTTCTATATGATAGTTTTGAAGTGCTGGAAAAAGATGAGTAGCCTAACAGTTAGTACTTGTAAGCGTTTGACTATTTCTGTCACATTATGGTTACAGTTACTACATTAAATCCATGGTGAATGTCGCTGATTTGTGGTCTGAAAGCCCAGTGTTTCTCCTGGTTTCCACATCAGCGCTGTTTGATCTGATATCTGATTATGTTATTAATTCTGAGGTGAATTCAATGGATTTCTTCACTGGATCTCCAGAGTCTGGATCTCCTAGTAACAGTGTCGCGTGATCGAGATCGGCCCGCGACTGGCAAGTTCGGGCTGCTGCGCTCATAGGCTGCGCCATAGATATCATATATAAACGCGTTTATATATTATATCTATGGGCTGCGCTGTCTATTATTGATTCAAACTAATAAACGGTCTGTGAAGCATAAAGGAGTAAGTTAGCGCATTTTCGTTCCGCTTTCATTTTGTTTGGATTCGCTGCTCGGCAACGTTGTGGTCGAATAAATCGAATAAATATTTGGTCGCACCGGCAGGAAAAATGGTCGCAAAATGCGACCAATTGATCGCAGTCTGGAGCCCACCATTTACAGTCATAATATAGCATAGTGCCATTGTGAAATCACAAAGGCTGTGATTCAGTTAAATAAATATATCCTCTGTTTTTTGTTTGTTTTTTTCACAGAGAAGACACTTCAATTACATGAGTGCAGATTAGCCTACATGTTAAAATTACCTCAGC
Source organism: Abramis brama (assembly GCF_963993115.1). Taxonomy (NCBI): domain Eukaryota; kingdom Metazoa; phylum Chordata; class Actinopteri; order Cypriniformes; family Leuciscidae; genus Abramis; species Abramis brama. The sequence goes on from NC_139967.1 coordinate 47,302,026, forward strand.
TCCGTCCACAGTAAACGCTGCTCCAAGCAAACTCAGTCTCTGCAGTGCTGTTTGTTTACGTTTCCAATAACGTGCAAATATGGGAACGCAAGTCGGACGCAGTTTGTTTCATAGTTGCACTGTTATCATTTGTGGAGCACATCTGGGTTTCTCAAACTGCTGTTCATCGCGATTTCAAAATAAAAGTTTAAACATCGCGATTTCAAATTAAAAGTTTAAACTCTCGCTCTGAGTTTGCATGTTTTGATGTGCACATGTTCTTGTTCAAGAAATTACAGTGGCTGTAGCATTTCTATCGTACAGAAGTGGCCAAATATTAAAGGTTAAGTTGACATTTGAATTTAATGTTGTTTGGCCAATAAACAAGGATTTGATAATGCCTTAGTAGTGTAACAACAACCAGGCCGCTGGTGCCCTCTGCAGGCATTTGTTATTCATGTACATAAGTTATCTCTATATTAGTTTATATCATTTATTTTACATGGGTATATTTTAACAGTGTTGTTCAATAAAACCCATATAATTACTTACTTTGATACTTTACTTGAACCAATCATTATTGCTTGTTATTATATATTTGTATTTTAAGTCATTTTAAAGGCTGTTGTTAACTTGAATCTATTTTTTACCACATTTTTTTATCCGATTACTTGAATAGAATACTCGATTACTAAAATAATCGATAGCTACAGCCCTATCATAATAAAAAAGATTGCTTTTTAAAGCAATTTATTTTTGTTTCCCAATACTGAAAGCTAATGAAAAGATCATATGTAATCTTGCTGCTCCCTCAAGTGGACAAAAGTGGTATTATAGCTTACATTTTACAATTGAAGTGTTTAAATGAATGAGTGAATGAATGGGAATTTGGTTTTTCACTTATATCTCGGTAACCAGAACGCAAAAAATTCTGAAACTCAGAGCATAGATAGTGCTCGAGGAGCCCTGTTGAATGAGACTATCATTCAGGCCCGCGACAACACGTTTCGATCAAGAGCCTGGAGAGGACCTTACCATCAAAATTTGAGCGCGCAACGACTTTCCGTTTTCGAGTTATGAGTTAATTTGTATTCGGGGACGTGGCGTAAATGCCGTTTTACTTTCGGTTTCAGTATTCACTTGTGACTCAGTTGTCAATAGTAATACAACAATAGATTAATTTTGACAAAATGTGATTGTAAATGTTAAAATAATGATTTTATAAAGTCTAAATATGAATTATAGAACAATATTAGGGAGTAGTATGATGAAATGACAGCAGGGGGCAGTAAAATACCACTTATTGGCTTAATATGCTATGTTATTCATATTCACCTTTTTTATTAACTGTTATAGAGGCAAATTTTGTCCGATCTGTCTTTTTCATGCTTGTTCTGACTTGTTTTTAAGGTCTGATCATTCATATTAGAGATATAGGCTTTTGTGGACACTTGGTCAAGGCTACATATTGAAGTGACCCTATTATAGCCATCCAAATGAAGAAGTTATAATTTTTCTGATAATTATTGAGTACAGATAATTGCACTGCACTGGTTTTGAACATTATTATATGAACATTATATGAGCACAGATGGAAAACACCATTTACAGCCAATACAGGCAATTTACCATAGGAAATATATGGTTTTAAAGCATTTTAACAGTTATAGCGCCACCTATGGTCCGATCTCCATAAAAATGTCCATGCTTCTTTAGCATGTTATGTCACATATGCTCATCAATTTTTGTGAAATTCTGACTTTTTATTTAGGATTTATAGACGTTTGAGTGTATTAGGACATGCCTATTTTCTAAATGACCCTCTTATAGCCAACCAAAAGCAAAATTTCAACTTCTTTTTGATAATTATTGATCTAGAAAGTCCAGAGAATTGTCCTAGAATGGTCTGGTTCTGATCGGGCGAAAAACCAGGGACTAGTTCGCAAAAGTAGGTTTTTAACATAATTCCGAATATTTAATGAATGGTTTGATTGACAGCAATGGTTCTTGAGGCAAAGTTGTTCTCCATGAGGAGATCTATCAAATGATATGCATATTGTGTGGATGAGTGTAACACCACGTGATTACAGAGTCATAAAACTCGTTAGCGCCAACTAGTGGCCGATTTCTTTCAAAATTCTTACAGACCTCTAGAACCATGAGTTGAACATGCCCATCGAGTTTCGTTTCGATCGGTCTCCATTAACCTTGTCTAATAGGTGCTCAACTTCATTGGCCAATGGCGGCCATGTTTTTTTCAAGATACGCCAATGTCCTCATAGATTTACATGGCACCTTGGACCAAGAGACTGCATACCAATTTTCAAGTCAATCGGACTAACGGTCAGGTGGTTATAGCCCTTTTCATGTTTTTTCCATGTTTTAGCGCCATCTAGTGTTCAATCGTCGCGATTTTTTTACTGTGACCCCAGATTGAGCTCATACATATGTGTACCGAGTTTGGTGAAAATATCTCATTGCGTTCCCGAGTTATAGCCATTTTAGTAAAATTAGCTCCGCCTCCTGCGAACGTTTTGACACCTCATAGCAACCATGTATCGAAATTTCAACTTTTTTTCGATAATTATTGATATTCAGACTCCAGAGAACATTTCTGCACTGGTTTGGTTCCGATCGGGCGAAAAACCAGGGACTAGTTTGCAAAAGTAGGTTTTGAACAAAATCCAATATGGCGGAAAAATTTGCATACCGGAAATGAAATACCTCCTATATTTTTTGTTCGGCTTGAGCCAAGGATTCCAATGATGTATGACACTTGAAGCTGGGACAAATGGTTATTGAGATATGAGCAAAATAGTGGATTTTTTTTGTTTTTTGCGCTATAGCGCCACCTATAGGCCAATCGGGCTCATACTTTGATAACCTCTCCTCGATTTTTGTACTACCTTGTGGCCAAGTTTCAAGTCTCTAGCACTTACGGTTTGGGCTGCACAATGCGTTTTAGCGGAGAAGAATAATAATAATAATTAAAGCTGCAAGCAGCATTTATCGGGGTTCAAGCATTTAAGGCCTTTAAGCACATAAGCATTTAAGACATTAAGATTTGTTTAGAAAGCTTTTAACCACTGAAATAATAGATGGAAAAGTCCATTTACAGCCAATACAGGCAAGCTTTTTAACAGTTATAGCGCCACCTATAGTCCGATCTCCATGATATTTTGCATGCTTGTTAATGATGTTGTGGCACATATGCTCACCAATTTTCGTGAAGTTCTGAGTTTTCGTTTAGGATTTATAGGCTTTTGAGTGCATTTTGCCACGCCCATTTTCTTTATGACCCAATTATACCCATGCGAAAAATGCAAAAGTTCAACTTTTTTTTCGATAATTATTGATCTAGAGAGTCCAGAGAATTGTCCTAGACTGGTCTGGTTCTGATCGGGCGAAAAACCAGGGACTAGTTCGCAAAAGTAGGTTTTTAACATATTCATGAATATTTAATGAACAGTTTGATTGACAGTGATGGTTCTTGAGGCAAAGTTGTTCAGCATGAGCAGATCTATCAAATGATATGCATTTTGTGATGATAAGTGTAACACCACGTGATTACAGAGCCTTAAAACTCGTTAGCGCCAACTAGTGGCCGATTTCTTTCAAAATTCTTACAGACCTCTAGGGGCTTGAGCCGAACATGCCCATCGAGTTTCGCTCCGATCGGACTTCGTTAACGATGCTCAAACCTCATTGGCCAATGGCAGCCATGTTTTTCGAGATACGCCAATATCCTTTTAGACATACATGGCCCCTTGGGCCAAGACACTGCATACCAAATTTCAAGTCATTCGGAAAAACGGTCAGTTGTCTATATGTTTTTATTTGTTTTATAGCGCCACCATGTGGCCAATCGACGCAATTTTTTTACTGTGACCTCAGATTGACCTCTTACACATGTGTTCCAAGTTTGGTGAAGTTTACTTAATTACTTCTTGAGTTATAGCCATTTTAGTAAAATAGGCTCCTCCCACAACGTTAATTTTGCACCCCCTAGCGACCATTAATCGAAATTTCAACTTTTTTTCGATAATTATTGATCTTCAGACTCCAGAGAACAATTCCGCACTGGTTTGGTTCCGATCGGGCGAAAAACCAGGGACTAGTTCGCAAAAGTAGGTTTTTGACAAAATTCAAAATGGCGAAAAATCTATCATGGCGGAAATGAAATCGGAGATATACGTTTTTTTCTTCAGGAGCTCTGGATTTCAATGATATAAGACACTTGAAGCTACGCCTTACGGTCTGGGAGTTCTGAGCAGTTTTGCGCTTTTGATTGCTATAGCGCCACCTATGGGCCGATTGGGCTGAGTCCGTGTATCTGAGTAGCGAGCAATAGTACTACCATCTGGCAAAGTTTCAAGTCTCTAGGTCTTACGGTTTGGGCTGCACGATGCGTTTTATGGCGGAAAAATAATAATAATAATTAAAGCTGCAAGCAGCATTTATCGGGGTTCAAGCATTTAAGGCCTTTAAGCACATAAGCATTTAAGACATTACGTTTTATTTAACAAGCTTTTAACCACTGAAATTATAGATGGAAAAGTCCATTTACAGCCAATATAGGCAATTTACCATAGGAAATATGTAGTTTTAAAACTTTTTGCCAGTTATAGCGCCACCTATGGTCCGATCTACATGAAATTTTGCATGCTTGTTTAGAATGTTATGGCACATATGCTCACCCATTTTCGTGAAGTTCTGAGTTTTCGTTTAGGATTTATAGGCTTCTGAGTGCATTTTGCCACGCCCATTTTCTTTATGACCCAATTATACCCATGCGAAAAATGCAAAAGTTCAACTTTTTTTCGATAATTATTGATCTAGAGAGTCCAGAGAATTGTCCTAGACTGGTCTGGTTCTGATCGGGCGAAAAACCAGGGACTAGTTCGCAAAAGTAGGTTTTTAACATATTCATGAATATTTAATGAACAGTTTGATTGACAGTGATGGTTCTTGAGGCAAAGTTGTTCAGCATGAGCAGATCTATCAGATGATATGCATTTTGTGATGATAAGTGTAACACCACGTGATTACAGAGCCTTAAAACTCGTTAGCGCCAACTAGTGGCCGATTTCTTTCAAAATTCTTACAGACCTCTAGGGGCTTGAGCCGAACATGCCCATCGAGTTTCGCTCCGATCGGACGTCGTTAACGGTGCTCAAACCTCATTGGCCAATGGCGGCCATGTTTTTTGAGATACGCCAATATCCTTTTAGACATACATGGCCCCTTGGGCCAAGACACTGCATACCAAATTTCAAGTCATTCGGAAAAACGGTCAGTTGTCTATATGTTTTTATTTGTTTTATAGCGCCACCATGTGGCCAATCGACGCAATTTTTTTACTGTGACCTCAGATTGACCTCTTACACATGTGTACCAAGTTTGGTGAAGTTTACTTAATTACTTCTTGAGTTATAGCCATTTTAGTAAAATAGGCTCCTCCCACAACGTTAATTTTGCACCCCCTAGCGACCATTAATCGAAATTTCAACTTTTTTTCGATAATTATTGATCTTCAGACTCCAGAGAACAATTCCGCACTGGTTTGGTTCCGATCGGGCGAAAAACCAGGGACTAGTTCGCAAAAGTAGGTTTTTGACAAAATTCAAAATGGCGAAAAATCTATCATGGCGGAAATGAAATCGGAGATATACGTTTTTTTCTTCAGAAGCTCTGGATTTCAATGATATAAGACACTTGAAGCTACGCCTTACGGTCTGGGAGTTCTGAGCAGTTTTGCGCTTTTGATTGCTATAGCGCCACCTATGGGCCGATTGGGCTGAGTCCGTGTATCTGAGTAGCGAGCAATAGTACTACCATCTGGCAAAGTTTCAAGTCTCTAGGTCTTACGGTTTGGGCTGCACGATGCGTTTTATGGCGGAAAAATAATAATAATAAAAATCAGGACGATTACAATAGGGTTTCAGCACTTCGTGCTTGAACCCCTAAAAATCAGGACGATTACAATAGGGTTTCAGCACTTCGTGCTTGAACCCCTAAAAATCAGGACGATTACAATAGGGTTTCAGCACTTCGTGCTTGAACCCCTAATAATAAAAATCCTTACAAATACAATAGGGTTTCAGCACTTCGTGCTTGAACCCCTAATTAAAGCTGCAAGCAGCATTTATCGGGGTTCAAGCAGTTAAGGCCTTTAAGGCATTTAAGCACAAAAGCATCAAAAGTCATTAAGATTTATTTAGCAAGCATGTAACCACTGACATAATAGATGGAAAAGACCATTTACAGCCAATACAGGCAAATTGCCATGGGATATATATGGTTTTAAAGCTTTTTAACAGTTATAGCGCCACCTATGGTCCGATCTCCATAAAATTGTTTATTGTGACCTCAAATTGAACCCATACACATGTGTACTGATTTTGGTGAAGATATCTCATTTACTTCTTGAGTTATAGCCATTTGAGTAAAATAGGCTCCTCCCACAACGATTTGCCACATTCAAGAATTATTTAATATGATTCTAGCATGATTTACTATCATATACCATGTTCCAGAATGATTTATTAGGATTCTAGCATGATTTACCTTGATACACCTCATTTCAGTATTATTTACTATGATTTACAATGTTTCTAGCATGATTAACCACATTACTAGCAATTATGTGAAGTGTCAGTGCAAATGAGGTGATGAACACTGACAAAATATTATTGTGTTATAATAGTTAGTTATATACGTGATTTTTAGTGTGTGTCCAAGTATGAATGCAAAAGCACATGTAAAATATTTCATTATTAAGTAGAATGGCCAGCAGAGGGCACTAGAAGACCACTTATTGGCTCACTTTCACTTTAAACCAGTTTTCTGCACTAAAGCAAACCAGTTTTTCCATGTTAATTCAATGCATGCTTACACACACACACACACACACACACACACACACACACACACACTTACCATAGTTTATCATGATTTACCATGGCTGATACCAATACCAATATGACAAAATGACTATTTTAAACAGCAGGGGGCAGTAAAATACCACTTATTGGCTTAACATGCCATTAATTCATATCATTTTCACCTTTTTAACTGTTATAGAGGCAAATTTTGTCAGATCTGTCTGAAAATTTTCATGCATGTTCAGAGAGATATTTCACATGTTCTGACTTGTTTTTAAGAAGGTTTGAACATTCATTAAAGAGATATAGGCTTTTGGGGACACTTGGTAATGGCCACATATTGAAGTGACACTATTATAGCCATCCAAATGAAGAAGTCATACTTTTTCTGATAATTATTGATCTAGAGAGTCCAGAGAATTGCACTGCACTGGTTTTGAACATTATTATATGAACATTATGATTATAGATGGAAAAGACCATTCACAGGCAATACAGGCAATTTACCATAGGAAATATATGGTTTTAAAGCTTTTTAACAGTTATAGCGCCACCTTTGGTCCGATCTCCATAAAAATTTCCATGCTTCTTTAGCATGGTACGACACATATGCTGACCAATTATCGTGATGTTCTGAGTTTTTGTTTAGAATTTATAGGCTTTTGATTGCATTTTGCCACGTCCATTTTCTTTATGACACAATTATACCCATGCGAAAAATGCAAAAGTTCAACTTTTTTTGATAATTATTGATCTAGAGAGTCCAGAGAATTGTCCTAGACTCGTTTGGTTCCGATCGGGCAAAAAACCAGGGACTAGTTCGCAAAAGTAGGTTTTTAACATATTCGTGAATAATTAATAAACTGTTTGATTGACAGCAATGGTTCTAGAGGCAAAGTTGTTCAGCATAAGCAGATCTATCAAATGATATGCATTTTGTGATGATAAGTGTAACACCACGTGATTACAGAGCCATAAAACTCATTAGCGCCAACTAGTGGCCGATTTCTTTCAAAATTCTTACAGACCTCTAGGGCCATGAGCCGAACATGCCCATTGAGTTTCGTTCCGATCGGCCTCCGTTAACCTTGTCTAATAGGTGCTCAAACTTCATTGGCCGATGGCGGCCATGTTTTTTGAGATACGCCAATGTCCTCATACACATACATGGCACCTTGGACCAAGACACTGCATACCAATTTTCAAGTCAATCGGACTAACGGTCAGGTGGTTATAGCCTGTTTTATGTTTTTTTCATTTTATAGCGCCACCATGAGGCCAATCGTCGCGATTTTTTTACTGTGACCCCAGATTGAACTCATACACATGTGTACCAAGTTTGGTGAAGATACCTCATTTACATCGGGAGTTATAGCCATTTTAGTAAAATAGGCCCCTCCCACAACGTACGTTTTGGCGCCCCTTAGCGACCGTGAATCGAAATTTCCACTTTTTTTCGATAATTATTGATATTCAGACTCCAGAGAACATTTCTGCACTGGTTTGGTTCCAATCGGGCAAAAAACCAGGGACTAGTTCGCAAAAGTAGGTTTTTGACAAAATTCAAAATGGCGGAAAATCTATCATGGCGGAAATGAAATCGGAGATATACGTTTTGTTCGTCAGGCATCCAGCTTTCCAATGATATAAGACACTTGAGTCTACGACATAAGGTCTAGGAGTTATGAACAGTTTCGCGCTTTTGGTTGCTATAGCGCCACCTATGGGCCAATCAGAGTCATACTCTCTGAACCTCTCCTCGATTTTTGTACTACCATTTGACAAAGTTTCAAGTCTCCAGCTCTTACGGTTTAGGCTGCACGATGCGTTTTACGGCAGAAGAAAAATAATAAAAATCAGCACAATTACAATAGGGTTTCAGCACTTCGTGCTTGAACCCCTAATAAAAATCAGTACAATTACAATAGGGTTTCAGCACTTCGTGCTTGAACCCCTAATAAAAATCAGGGCAATTACAATAGGGTTTCAGCACTTCGTGCTTGAACCCCTAATTAAAGCTGCAAGCAGCATTTATCGGGGTTCAAGCAGTTAAGGCCTTTAAGGCATTTAAGCACAAAAGCATCAAAAGTTATTAAGATTTATTTAGCAGGCATGTAACCACTGACATAATAGATGGAAAAGACCATTTACAGCCAATACAGGCAGTTTACCATGGGATATATATGGTTTTAAAGCTTTTTAACAGTTATAGCGCCACCTATGGTCCGATCTCCATAAAATTGTTTACTGTGACCTCAAATTGAACCCATACACATGTGTACTGAGTTTGGTGAAGATATCTCATTTACTTCTTGAGTTATAGCCATTTTAGTAAATCCATGCTTTCATGTTTGCGCAAATCATTTCACACCAGACAGCTTTACAAAGGAGGGTCAGTAAAGCTGGTTTTGCTAAGAAGCTGCTCCTGAAAATAGGATTGGTACCAACTATTCGTGTTCCTGCTGTACCTCCAGAAGAAGAAGTGAGTGTAATGTTTTATTAACCTTTATATTAATCTTTATATTAATCTTTGCAAATCGCTTGCTTCACGGTGAATGCGGCTGTTTACACTCAGAGTACATTACGACATGTTTTGTATGTACGACGTTCTCAATATAATTCATAATCCCATGTTAATGAACAGATGGTTATTGTGTTAGAAACGGTGTACGCACAGAACAGAGGGGCGGGGTGAGCAAAGCTCATTATCATTTAAAGACACATGCACTTAAATGGCGTGCTGAAAACAGAGCAGTTTTTGACCAGGTAAAATGAGTGTTATCTTATAATACTAATGAGAATTTTTAATTGAAGTATATTACAAACTTTTAATTTAGACCCTAAAGAATCATATTAGCCTGTACAAAAATGGCATTATATGACCCCTTTAAGCTTTAAAGTCAAGTACTCGATTTAAAAAATCCTCGATTGCAATTTACTGGAAGTGGTGCATTCCACAGACGAGAATCCATCAACCAATTACACAGTTTTCTAAGACAACGCGATGTATTTAAAACCATTTACAGTCATTATATAGCATAGTGCTATTGTGAAATCACAAAGGCTGTGATTCAGTTAAATAAATATATCCTCTGTTTTTTTGTTTGTTTGTTTTGTCACAGAGAAGACGCTTCAATTACATGAGTGCAGATTACATGTTAAAATTACCTCAGCTCCGTCCACAGTAAACGCTGCTCCAAGCAAACTCAGTCTCTGCAGTGCTGTTTGTTTACGTTTCCAATAACGTGCATTTGGGAACGCAAGTCGGACGCAGTTTGTGTTTCATAGTTGTACTGTTATCATTTATATTTGTGGAGCGCGTCTCGGGTTTCTCAAACTGCTTCTCGGTTTCTCAAACTGCTGTTTATCTCGGTTTCAAAATAAAAGTTTAAACATCGCGATTTCAAAATAAAAGTTTAAACTCTCGCTCTGAGTTTGCATGTTTTGATGTGCACATGTTCTTGTTCAAGAAATTACAGTGGCTGTAGCACTTCTATCGTACTGAAGTGGCCAAATATTAAAGGTTAAGTTGACATTTGAATTTAATGTTGTTTGGCCAATAAACAAGGATTTGATAATGCCTTAGTGTAACAACAACCAGGCCGCTGGTGCCCTCTGCAGGCATTTGTTATTCATGTACATAAGTTATCTCTATATTAGTTTATATCATTTATTTTACATGGGTATATTTTAACAGTGTTGTTCAATAAAACCCATATAATTACTTACTTTGATACTTTACTTGAACCAATCATTATTGCTTGTTATTATATATTTGTATTTTAAGTCATTTTAAAGGCTGTTGTTAACTTGAATCTATTTTTTACCACATTTTTTTATCCGATTACTTGAATAGAATACTCGATTACTAAAAGAATCGATAGCTACAGCCCTATAGCACTACATCATAATAAAAAAGATTTCTTTTTAAAGCATTTGTTTGTTTTCCAATACTGAAAGTGAATAAAAAGGTAATCTGTAATCCTGCTGCTCCCTCTAGTGGACAGTGGTATTACAGCTTCCATCTTACAGTTGAAGTGATTGAATGAATTAATGAATGGGAATTTGGTTTTTCACTTATATCTCGGGAACCGGAAGGCGAAAAATTCTGAAACTCAGAGCATATATAGTGCTTGAGGAGCCCTGTTGAATGAGACCATCAAGGTGTTTTTGGGCGATTGGGGCGGGGAGTTATGACTGTTCAAATGCAAATATTTGGGGGTTTTTATCCCTGGAATGCCGAGGGCAAATTACACCACATTTGAATCGAAGCTAGCCAAGGACGGGCCCTTTCCAACGAGCTCTCACACAAGGTTCGGGGTGGTCTGGGTCGGGAGTTACGGCCGTTCAAAATCGGGGGTCCCGCGGACGCGGGGGGCGCGCTCCCGAGGCCCGCGACGACACGTTTCGATCAAGAGCCCGGAGAGGACCTTACCATCAAAATTTGAGTGCGCAACGACTTTCTGTTTTCGAGTTATGAGTGAATTTGTATTCGGGGGTGTGGCTTAAATAGCCGTTTTACTTCCAGTTTCAGTATTCACTTCTTAATGTGACTCAATAGTCACATTAAGAAGTGAAGATTGTCAATAGTAATAATATTGTAATACTCAAATAGATGAATTTTGACAAAATGTGATTGTAAATGTTAAAATAATGATTTTATAAAGTCTAAATATGAATTATAGAACACTATTATGGAGTAGTATGATGAAATGGCAGCAGGGGGCAGTAAAATACCACTTATTGGCTTATACCAATGTTATTCATTTTCACCTTTTTTATTAACTGTTATAGAGGCAAATTTTGTCCGATCTGTCTGAAATTTGTCATGCTTATTCTGACTTGTTTTTAAGGTCATTTAAGAGATATAGGCTTTTGTGGACACTTGGTCAAGACTACATATTGAACTGACCCTATTATGGCCATCCAAATGAAGAAGTTATACTTTTTCTGATAATTATTGATCTGGAGAGTCCAGAGAATTGCAATGCACTGGTTTTGAATATTACTATATGAACATTTACACCATTACACCAAAACACCATTTACAGCCAATACAGGCAATTCACCATAGGAAATATATGGTTTATAAAGCTTTTTAACAGTTATAGCGCCACCTATGGTCCGATCTACATGAAACTTTGCATGCTTGTTTAGAATGATATGTCACATATGCTTACCAATTTTCGTGAAGTTCTGAGTTTTCGTTTAGGATTTATAGGCTTTTGAGTGCATTTTGCCACGCCCATTTTCTTTATGACCCAATATACCCATGTGAAAAATGCTAAAGTTCAACTTTTTTTTGATAATTATTTATCTAGAGAGTCCATAGAATTGTTCTAGACTTGTTTGGTTCCGATCGGGCAAAAAACCAGGGACTAGTTCGCAAAAGTAGGTTTTTAACATAATTACGAATATTTAATGAACAGTTTGATTGACAGCAATGGTTCTTGAGGCAAAGTTGTTCAGCATGAGCAGATCTATCAAATGATATGCATTTTGTGACAATAAGTGTAACACCACGTGATTACAGAGCCATTAAACTCGTTAGCGCCAACTAGTGGCCGATTTCTTTCAAAATTCTTACAGACCTCTAGGGCTATGAGTTGAACATGCCCATCGAGTTTCGTTCCGATCGGCCTCCGTTAACCTTGTCTAATAGGTGCTCAAACTTCATTGGCCGATGGCGGCCATGTTTTTTGAGATACACCAATGTCCTCATAGACATACATGACACCTTGGGCCAAGACACTGCATACCAATTTTCAAGTCAATCGGACTAACGGTCAGGTGGTTAAAGCCTGTTTTATGTTTTTTTCATGTTATAGCGCCACCATGTGGCCAATCGCCGCGATTTTTTTACTGTGACCTCAGATTGACCTCTTACACATGTGTACCGAGTTTGGTGAAGATACCTCATTTACTTCTGGAGTTATAGCCATTTTAGTAAAATAGGCCCCTCCCACAACGTACGTTTTTGCGCCCCTTAGCGTCCGTGAATCGAAATTTCAACTTTTTTTCGATAATTATTGATATTCAGACTCCAGAGAACATTTCTGTACTGGTTTGGTTCCGATCGGGCGAAAAACCTAGGACTAGTTCGCAAAAGTAGGTTTTTGAGAAAATTCAAAATGGCGGAAAATTTTCCCAGGCGGAAATGAAATCGGAGATAAACGTTTTGACCGTCTTGAGCCAAGGATTACAGTGATATAAGACACTTGATTCTATGACAAACCGTCTAGGAGTTATGGCTGATTTCATACTTTTGCTTGCTATAGCGCCACCTATTGACCAATCGGGGTCATATTTTGATAGGTTCTCCCCAAATTGAGGACTACCATTTGGCTGAGTTTCAAGTCTCCAGCATTTACGGTTTGGGCTGCACGATGCGTTTTAGGGGAAAATAATAATAATTAAAGCTGCAAGCAGCATTTATCGGGGTTCAAGCAGTTAAGGCCTTTAAGGCATTTAAGCACAAAAGCATCAAAAGTTATTAAGATTTATTTAGGAAGCATGTAACCACTGACATAATAGATGGAAAAGACCATTTACAGCCAATACAGGCAATTTGCCATGGGATATATATGGTTTTAAAGCTTTTTAACAGTTATAGCGCCACCTATGGTCCGATCTCCATAAAATTGTTTACTGTGACCTCAAATTGAACCCATACACATGTGTACTGAGTTTGGTGAAGATATCTCATTTACTTCTTGAGTTATAGCCATTTGAGTAAAATAGGCTCCTCCCACAACGATTTGCCACATTCTAGAATTATTTAATATGATTCTAGCATGATTTACTATCATATACCATGTTCCAGAATGATTTATTAGGATTCTAGCATGATTTACCTTGATACACCTCATTTCAGTATTATTTACTATGATTTACAATGTTTCTAGCATGATTAACCACATTACTAGCAATTATGTGAAGTGTCAGTGCAAATGAGGTGATGAACACTGACAAAATATTATTGTGTTATAATAGTTAGTTATATACGTGATTTTTGTGTGTGTGTCCAAGTATGAATGCAAAAGCACATGTAAAATATTTCATTATTAAGTAGAATGGCCAGCAGAGGGCACTAGAAGACCACTTATTGGCTCACTTTCACTTTAAACCAGTTTTCTGCACTAAAGCAAACCAGTTTTTCCATGTTAACTCAATGCATGCTTACACACACACACACACACACACACACACACACACACACACACACACACACAGCATAGTTAACCATGATTTACCATGATATACCACGTTCTAGTATTATTTACCAGGAGATAAACGACAATCTAGTATTATTTACTTTGATTTACCATGTTTCTAGCCTGATTTATCACATTACTAGCAATTATTTGAAGTGTCAGTGCAAATAAAGTGATTAACACTGACAAAATATGATTGTGTTATAATGGTTATTGCTATATAAGTGATTTTTTTAGTGTGTATTCAAGTATGAATGCAAGCACATGTTGAAATATTTCATTAATAAGTAGAATGGCCTGCAGAGGGCAGTAGAAGACCACTTATTGGCTCACTTTCACTTTAAACCAGTTTTCTGCACTAAAGCAAACCAGTTTATCCATGTTAACTCAATGCATGCTTACACACACACACACACACACACACACACACACACACACACACACAGCATAGTTAACCATGATTTACCACATTACTAGCAATTATTTGAAGTGTCAGTGCAAATAAAGTGATTAACACTGACAAAATATGATTGTGTTATAATAGTTATTGCTATATAAGTGATTTTTAGTGTGTATTCAAGTATAAATGCAAGCACATGTGGAAAAATTTAATTAATAAGTAGAATGGCCAGCAGAGGGCAGTAGAAGACCACTTATTGGCTCACTTTCACTTTAAACCTCATGATTTTGACCAGTTTTCTGCACTAAAGCAAACCAGTGTTTCCATGTTAACTCAATAATGCATACTTGCTACATATGCTACACACAATAATGCTACACACACACACACACACACACACACACACACACACACACACACACACACACAAATGTTTCAGTGATATTGGTGTCACATTCACCTTCATCACATTCACCTTCTGTCTTCATCACATTCACCATCTGTCGTCATCACCTGCACCTGCTCCTCATCACCCTCCTCATCATCACCTGCTCCTCATCATCATAACCGTCACCTGTTGTCCTTGTCTTGATCTGTGTATTTAAGTTCCCCTCTCATCCATTATCATTGTCGGTTATTGTTTGTGCACTAGCACTCTGTTATGTTTGTTTTCATGTTGGAAAATAAAACCTTTGTTATATTTGTACCACACACACACACACACACACACACACACACACACACACACACACACACACACACACACACCATCATTTATCATGATTTACCATGGCTGATACCAATACCAATATGAGAAAATGACTATTTTAAACAGCAGGGGGCAGTAAAATACCACTTATTGGCTTAACATGCCATTAATTCATATCATTTTCACCTTTTTAACTGTTATAGAGGCAAATTTTGTCCGATCTGTCTGAAAATTTTCATGCTTGTTCAGGGTGATATTTCACACGTTCTGACTTGTTTTTAAGAAGGTCTGAGCATTGATTAAAGAGATATAGGCTTTCGGGGACACTTGGTAAAGGCCAGATTTTGAAGTGAACCTATTATAGCTATCCAAATGAAGTAGTTCAACTTTCTGACAATTATTGATCTAGTGAGTCCAGAGAATTGTATTGCACTAGTTTTTTAACATTATGATATGAAAATTATATGATCAGAGATGGAAAAGACCATTTACAGCCAATACAGGCAGTTTACCATAGGAAATATATGATTTTAAAGCTTTTTAACAGTTATAGCGCCACCTATCGTCCGATCTCCATAGAATTTTTCATGCTTGTTAATGATGTTATGTCACATATGCTGACCAATTTTTGTGAAGTTCTGAGTTTTTATTTAGGATTTATAGGCTTTTTAATGTATTTTGACACGCCCATTTTATAAATTACCCTATTACAGCCATCCAAATGCAAAAGTTCAACTTTTTTTTGATAATTATTGATCTAGAGAGTCCAGAGAATTGTCCTAGACTGGTCTGGTTCCGATCGGGCAAAAAACCTAGGACTAGTTCGCAAAAGTAGGTTTTTAACATATTCATGAATATTTAATGAACTGTTTGATTGACAGCAATGCTTCTAGAGGCAAAGTTGTTCAGCATGAGCAGATCTATCATATGATATGCATTTTGTGACGATAAGTGTAACACCACGTGATTACAGAGCCATAAAACTCGTTAGCGCCAACTAGTGGCCGATTTCTTTCAAAATTCTTACAGACCTCTAGGGGCTTGAGCCGAACATGCCCACTGAGTTTTGTTCCGATCGGCCTCCGTTAACCTTGTCTAATAGGTGCTCAAACTTCATTGGCCGATAGCGGCCATGTTTTTTGAGATACACCAATGTCCTCATAGACATACATGGCACCTTGGACCAAGACACTGCATACCAATTTTCAAGTCAATCGGACTAACGGTCAGGTGGTTATAGCCTGTTTTATGTTTTTTTCATATTATAGCGCCACCATGAGGCCAATCACCGCGATTTTTTTACTGTGACCTCAACTTGAGCTCATACATATGTGTACCGAGTTTGGTGAAAATATCTCATTTCGTTCACGAGTTATAGCCATTTTTGTATAATTAGCTCCGCCTCCTGCGAACGTTTTGATGCCCCTTAGCAACCGTGGATCGAAATTTTAACTTTTTTTCGATAATTATTGATATTCAGACTCCTGTGAATATTTCTGCACTGGTTTGGTTCCGATCGGGCGAAAAACCAGGGACTAGTTCGCAAAAGTAGGTTTTGGACAAAATCCAAAATGGCGGAAAAATTTGCATACCGGAAATGAAATCCTTGAGGCCTTTTTTGTTCGGCTTGACCCAAGGATTCCAAAGATATAAGACACTTGAGTCTGTGACAAAGGGTTGATGAGATTTAAGCAAAAATATGCAATTTTTTTGTTTTTTGCACTGTAGCGCCACCTATTGGCCAATCTAGCTCATATTCTCTGAACCTCTCCTCGATTTTTGTACTACCTTCTGGCCAAGTTTCAAGTCTCTAGCACTTACGGTTTAGGCTGCACGATGCGTTTTACGGCGGAATAATAATAATAATAATTAAAGCTGCAAGCAGCATTTATCGGGGTTCAAGCATTTAAGGCCTTTAAGCACATAAGCATTTAAGACATTAAGATTTATTTAGAAAGCTTTTAACCACTGAAATAATAGATTGAAAAGTCCATTTACAGCCAATACAGGCAATTTACCATAGGAAATATGTGGTTTTAAAGCTTTTTAACAGTTATAGCGCCACCTTTGGTCCGATGTCCATAAAATTTGGCATGCTTGTTAATGATGTTATGTGACATATGCTCACCAATTTTTGCGAAGTTATGAGTTTTCATTTAGGATTTATAGGCTTTTTAGTGTATTTTGCCACGCCCATTTTATAAATGACCCTATTACAGCCATCCAAATGCAAAAGTTTGATAGTTCAACTGATATGCATATTGTGTGGATGTATGCAACACCACGTGATTACAGAGCCGAAAAAACTCGTTAGCGCCAACTAGTGGCCGATTTCTGTCAAAATTCTTACAGACCTCTTGGGCCATGAGTCGAACATGCCCATCGAGTTTCGTTCCGATCAGCCTCCGTTAACCTTGTCTAATAGGTGCTCAAACTTCATTGGCCGATGGCGGCCATGTTTTTTGAGATACGTCAATGTCCTCATAGGCATACATGGCACCTTGGACCAAGACACTGCATACCAATTTTCAAGTCAATCGGACAAACGGTCAGGTGGTTATAGCCCTTTTCATGTTTTTTTCAAGTTATAGCGCCACCTACTGTTCAATCGTCGCATTTTTTTTACTGTGACCTCAAATTGAACTATTACACATGTCTACCGAGTTTGGTGAAGATACCTCATTTATTTCTTGAGTTATAGCCGTTTTAGTAAAATAGGCTCCTCCCACAACGCACGTTTTGGCGCCCTCTAGCGACCGTGAATCGAAATTTCAACTTTTTTTCGATAATTATTGATATTCAGACTCCAGAGAACATTTCTGCACTGGTTTGGTTCCAATCGGACGAAAAACCTAGGACTAGTTCGCAAAAGTAGGTTTTTGAGAAAATTCAAAATGGCGGAAAATTTTCCCAGGCGGAAATGAAATCGGAGATATACGTTTTGACCGTCTTGAGCCAAGGATTACAGTGATATAAGACACTTGATTCTATGATAAACCGTCTAGGAGTTATGGCTGATTTCATACTTTTGCTTGCTATAGCGCCACCTATTGACCAATCGGGGTCATACTTTGATAGGTTCTCCCCAAATTGAGGACTACCATTTGGCTGAGTTTCAAGTCTCCAGCATTTACGGTTTGGGCTGCACGATGCGTTTTAGGGGAAAATAATAATAATAATTAAAGCTGCAAGCAGCATTTATCGGGGTTCAAGCATTTAAGGCCTTTAAGCACATAAGCATTTAAGACATTAAGATTTGTTTAGAAAGCTTTTAACCACTGAAATAATAGATGGAAAAGTCCATTTACAGCCAATACAGGCAAGCTTTTTAACAGTTATAGCGCCACCTATAGTCCGATCTCCATGATATTTTGCATGCTTGTTAATGATGTTGTGCCACATATGCTCACCAATTTTCGTGAAGTTCTGAGTTTTCGTTTAGGATTTATAGGCTTTTGAGTGCATTTTGCCACGCCCATTTTCTTTATGACCCAATTATACCCATGCGAAAAATGCAAAAGTTCAACTTTTTTTCGATAATTATTGATCTAGAGAGTCCAGAGAATTGTCCTAGACTGGTCTGGTTGTGATCGGGTGAAAAACCAGGGACTAGTTCGCAAAAGTAGGTTTTTAACATATTCATGAATATTTAATGAACAGTTTGATTGACAGTGATGGTTCTTGAGGCAAAGTTGTTCAGCATGAGCAGATCTATCAAATGATATGCATTTTGTGATGATAAGTGTAACACCACGTGATTACAGAGCCTTAAAACTCGTTAGCGCCAACTAGTGGCCGATTTCTTTCAAAATTCTTACAGACCTCTAGGGGCTTGAGCCGAACATGCCCATCGAGTTTCGCTCCGATCGGACTTCGTTAACGATGCTCAAACCTCATTGGCCAATGGCAGCCATGTTTTTCGAGATACGCCAATATCCTTTTAGACATACATGGCCCCTTGGGCCAAGACACTGCATACCAAATTTCAAGTCATTCGGAAAAACGGTCAGTTGTCTATATGTTTTTATTTGTTTTATAGCGCCACCATGTGGCCAATCGACGCAATTTTTTTACTGAGACCTCAGATTGACCTCTTACACATGTGTTCCAAGTTTGGTGAAGTTTACTTAATTACTTCTTGAGTTATAGCCATTTTAGTAAAATAGGCTCCTCCCACAACGTTAATTTTGCACCCCCTAGCGACCATTAATCGAAATTTCAACTTTTTTTCGATAATTATTGATCTTCAGACTCCAGAGAACAATTCCGCACTGGTTTGGTTCCGATCGGGCGAAAAACCAGGGACTAGTTCGCAAAAGTAGGTTTTTGACAAAATTCAAAATGGCGAAAAATCTATCATGGCGGAAATGAAATCGGAGATATACGTTTTTTTCTTCAGGAGCTCTGGATTTCAATGATATAAGACAATTGAAGCTACGCCTTACGGTCTGGGAGTTCTGAGCAGTTTTGCGCTTTTGATTGCTATAGCGCCACCTATGGGCCGATTGGGCTGAGTCCGTGTATCTGAGTAGCGAGCAATAGTACTACCATCTGGCAAAGTTTCAAGTCTCTAGGTCTTACGGTTTGGGCTGCACGATGCGTTTTATGGCGGAAAAATAATAATAATAAAAATCAGTACAATTACAATAGGGTTTCAGCACTTCGTGCTTGAACCCCTAAAAATCAGAGCAATTACAATAGGGTTTCAGCACTTCGTGCTTGAACCCCTAATTAAAGCTGCAAGCAGCATTTATCGGGGTTCAAGCTATTAAGGCCTTTAAGGGTTTTTAAGCACAAAAGCATCAAAAGTTGTTATGTTTTATTTAGCAAGCATTTAACTATGGAGCTATTCTTGTGCCAATAAAAATGAACGTAGCTTTTCAAGAAACTAATGAAAATATAAATTGAAACTAAAAAAATTATCTCTAAAACTAAAAAAGAATAAATCGCAGGCAAATTTTTTTACTTCGTTTTTAATACACTGCATGTTTTGCTAACTATTTCTCATATTTCAATCGCTGATCTGAACTTACAAATGCGCTTCCAGAGTTTTCATTTACGCTTCTGAAGTTTTCGTTTACGCAACCTGAGTTTTCGTTCGCCGTTCTGACACATTTCTCTCGTGGGGGCGGGGCTAGTAGCAGTGTGTTCTCATTGGTTACTGAGCTTTTGATTGATGGCTTCGTGACCTGGAAGTGAAGACGTCAGTGGTGTGTTTATGTGTGGATGTGAGAGTCTGTAATCGCAGCTTTCTATTTCATTTTAGTGATATTAAGTTATGTTTGTTTTTTAATTTTATCTGTATTTACATGCTGCTACTACTTAGTTGGCAGAAGCTTTTTAGGAGCACAAGAGATCTATTCAGTCTATTCAGGTGTAATTGCACATTAAAGTACTGTCTGTATATAATACTTAAAATATTGTAGTGTCCAATGTTTTCGGAGAATATTTGTTTATTCCTGATGATTATTTTGCATGTTAGGCTGTGATTAGGTTCAGCTGTTACAATTTAAAGAGAATACTACTTGCAAACGTGTGTGATATTCAGCCGTCAAGAAAGTCAAACTTCAACCAGGTAATCAAGGTTGGCAACCATGACTACTCCATCACACTACTCATTGTTAGCATGATATACGTTTACACCATCAAAATTAATGATCACTTAAATAAGAGGAATTTAAACAATATGAAAATTACAATCGTGGCCTGCTGTCAGATACAGACCTCAAAGGGCATTTCATTACATATGTCACACAAAGAATGTTCTTGTTGCCATTTTTTTTTTAATTGATAATTGTATTTAGTTATTTCATTTA
Source organism: Abramis brama (assembly GCF_963993115.1). Taxonomy (NCBI): domain Eukaryota; kingdom Metazoa; phylum Chordata; class Actinopteri; order Cypriniformes; family Leuciscidae; genus Abramis; species Abramis brama. The sequence goes on from NC_139967.1 coordinate 47,323,028, forward strand.
ATTAACACTATCTTCTAACATTTAAAATTGTAAATAGATTTTAACAATCATCAACCGTTTCAATCGTGACTTATACAACCAGTTAAATAAATGTAATTGAAAATATGAATTCAAATAAATGTAGCCTACATTCTTTATTGTCACTAAAGCATATACACAAGTAACACAAGTGAAGGTCTTGGATGCAATTGTGTTGTGACAGGAAAGACCCGAATCCACAAAACATTAACTGCATAATATACATGTAATGCACAGTATTCTCATGATATACATTACTATACAAAATGCACAATTACTAATACAGAATACATTTTAAAAATTCATATACATTTTAAATGTTGCAATGATTCTTTGAGCAGTTCCTGTTGCAGTACAAGTAATAAAGCAGTGACTGGACACAAGCAGTACAAGGATAGTCCACCCAAAACATAAGCATTCTCTCATCATTTACTCTCCTTCATGCCAACCCAGATATATATGAATTTCTTCTTGACATAAACATAGACAAAGATATTTAAGGAAATAATCCATCTCTGTGAGTCCATAATACAAGTGGATTGTAACCCATGTACGCAAGACAGTTGGTCGGAAGTGATTTTTAATAGTTAAAACAGTCACATTATTAGTATATATTGTTTGACTTCAGAAGGAATTGATTCATCCACTGAGGTCGCATGGATTACTGTCACGCTCACTGTGTGTGGTTTTTAAAGCGTCTTTAGGACTCGCAGAGATGGATTACTTTCCTTACAATCTTAATTCGTGTTTATCTGTAGAAAGAAAGTAAAATGCATCTGGGACAGCATGAGGGTAAGTAAAATAAGAGAGAATTGTATTTTTGGGTGAACTATCCCCTCAACATTCATATGCTATTGGTATGCTAATCCAAGATCAGCATAGTTTAATAAGAATAAAGTGAAACTTCTTGTGTACTTGTGAACTATGTTTGTTTTAATCTAGAGGAAATTGAAATATTTGCTAAATAGTTTATATTAAAATAAATCAGGTGTCTGAAGATCAAGATCCCAGTCATTCAAAGGTGATGTGTCTGAACAGAGTAAGATTATTGTCTGATAGGGACAGTGGATCTCTGGTACTATCACTCCATCCTCTGTGTCAGCATCAGGCTCATTCAGCAAAGTTGCTCCACTCCCTGGAAAATGAGAGAGGAAATGTATTATAATCTAACAATACAAACTGCTTTGAACTCCCCATACAGTAACAAGTTGCAGACTTAAAATATTTATTATATTTATATTTAAGGGATTTTACAGTACTAAATATTTACCTCGGAGTCAAGCAGCATTTATCATCTGTAATACTGTTGTGTAACCAGTAGATGGCTGTATAGCCCTATATATAAACATATGGATGTGTATTCCCTAGTTGCTGGATGTTTTCAGTCTTAATTACTTGCATGTATTAAGTTTTTAATTTGGACATATATTTATTATTAAAGACTATTAGAGATTTAACATTTGTCTCAGAAATGTTCATTTGAAAGGCACTTTTTTCATTATTATTAGTCAAATATGGACACAGAAAAAGCCATTTGTTACTCATACTAGATACATATAATAGCTTTATCAGTCATCTTTATCACACAAAAGTAATCAGAATAAATATTGCAACCAGGGCGATACTTCAAAATAATTGAGTGTTTACATATTACGAACAGAGACGTGGTCTGTGGTCAAGTCGTGTCTCTCCTCTTTCAAAAACTTTGCATCGCAAATTAATCAGCAATTGAGAAATTCAGGTTTAAATAGCTTTATTGGCATGGTAAAAAAAGGCTTTACATTGCCAAAGTTGAATCAGGCAGACAGCACTATGGTCCTTTGGCATCAGTCATTGACTGATACACTACAGATAGGCTACTGTACAGTACTCTAGCTCAATGTTGTTTGGGGTGGCTGGGGGGAAATATGATCTAATCGAAGCAAATATTATCTAATCGAAGACTGTAACCGAATGTAGATAAACAAGTCATGTAATGATTGGGCTAACAGTTAAATCAAGACAACACAGCTCAGCTGTATAATGTTATGGGCTCTCACTGAGCTCTAAAATGCCTCTACACCTGCAAAAAGCCAGTACTGTATTATAAATAGTATTAGTATAGTATAAAAAAAAAATTCAGACTCACCACGAGTAGGCTAACGTTATCCAGTATCCTCCTGATTGATATAGCGACGATGACTAATGATAAATATCATTCGTCTGTGCTATTCCTTCTATAAGAGATGATCTCAACAATATAGTGTAGCAGCAAATAAATACAGATATAAACTTAATATCACTAAAATGAAATAGAAAGCTGCGAATACAGACGCTCACATCCACACATAAACACACCACTGACGTCTTCACTTCCAGGTCACGAAGCAATCAATCAAAAGCTCAGTAACCAATGAGAATACACTGCTACTAGCCCCGCCCCCACGAGAGAAATGTGTCAGAACGGCGAACGAAAACTCAGGGAGCGTATACGAAAACTTCAGAAGCGTAAATTAAAACTCTGGAAGCGCATTTGTAAGTTCAGATCAACGATTGAAATATGACAAATAGTTAGCAAAACATGCAGTGTATTAAAAACGAAGTAAAAAAAAATTGCCTGCGATTTATTCTTTTTTAGTTTTAGAGATGTTTTTTTTAGTTTCAATTTATATTTTCATTAGTTTCTTGAAAAGCTACGTTCAGTTTTATTGGCACAAGAATAGCTCCATATTTAACCACTGACATAATAGATGGAAAACACCATTTACAGCCAATACAGGCAATGTACCATAAGAAATATATGGTTTTAAAGCTTTTTAACAGTTATAGCGCCACCTTTGGTCCGATCTCCAAAAAATTTGGCATGCTTGTTAATGATGTTATGTCACATATGCTCACCAATTTTTGTGAAGTTCTGAGTTTTCATTTAGGATTTATAGGCTTTTTAGTGTATCTTGCCACGCCCATTTTATAAATGACCCTATTACAGCCATCCAAATGCAAAAGTTCAACTTTTTTTTGATAATTATTGATCTAGAGAGTCCAGAGAATTGTCCTAGACTCGTTTGGTTCCGATCGGGCAAAAAACCAGGGACTAGTTCGCAAAAGTAGGTTTTTAACATATTCGTGAATAATTAATAAACTGTTTGATTGACAGCAATGGTTCTAGAGGCAAAGTTGTTCAGCATAAGCAGATCTATCAAATTATATGCATTTTGTGATGATAAGTGTAACACCACGTGATTACAGAGCCATAAAACTCGTTAGCGCCAACTAGTGGCCGATTTCTTTCAAAATTCTTACAGACCTCTAGGGCCATGAGCCGAACATGCCCATTGAGTTTCGTTCCGATCGGCCTCCGTTAACCTTGTCTAATAGGTGCTCAAACTTCATTGGCCGATGGCGGCCATGTTTTTTGAGATACGCCAATGTCCTCATACACATACATGGCACCTTGGACCAAGACACTGCATACCAATTTTCAAGTCAATCGGACTAACGGTCAGGTGGTTATAGCCTGTTTTATGTTTTTTTCATTTTATAGCGCCACCATGAGGCCAATCGTCGCGATTTTTTTACTGTGACCCCAGATTGAACTCATACACATGTGTACCAAGTTTGGTGAAGATACCTCATTTACATCTTGAGTTATAGCCATTTTAGTAAAATAGGCTCCTCCCACAACATTAGTTTTGCGCCCCCTAGCGACCGTGAATCGAAATTTCAACTTTTTTTCGATAATTATTGATATTCAGACTCCAGAGAACATTTCTGCACTGGTTTGGTTCCGATCGGGCGAAAAACCTAGGACTAGTTCGCAAAAGTAGGTTTTTGACAAAATTCAAAATGGCGGAAAAATTTGCATACCGGAAATGAAATCGGAGATATACGTTTTGTTCTTCAGGGTTCCAGCTTTCCAATGATATAAGACACTTGAGTCTACGACATATGGTCTAGGAGTTATGAGCAGTTTCGCGCTTTTGGTCGCTATAGCGCCACCTATGGGCCAATCGGAGTCATACTCTCTGAACCTCTCCTCGATTTTTGTACTACCATTTGACAAAGTTTCAAGTCTCCAGCTCTTACGGTTTAGGCTGCACGATGCGTTTTACGGCAGAAGAAAAATAATAAAAATCAGCACAATTACAATAGGGTTTCAGCACTTCGTGCTTGAACCCCTAATAAAAATCAGTACAATTACAATAGGGTTTCAGCACTTCGTGCTTGAACCCCTAATAATAATAATAATAATAAAAATCAAATTGTAATGGAAATATAACATTAGTTGGAACTGCCCCCTTCTTCAGTATCAAACGATGAGCGAAACCTGCTTGATATTGTCCCAGGTTAGAAAAACTGTCAGTGGTGAAATGGGCAGAGCAAACTAACAGCTTTGAATTAAAATGGTAAGGTATCCTGTTGTAAAAATCAACCATGCCTGTTGGCAGTTCTCTTTTGTGGGAAGGGAATGAAAAGTTCTGAAATCCGCAGCACAGCCTCGAACATAACATTTATATCCATGATCTGACATTTTCACTATTGTCCTTGCTTGCTTCTTCACAATACCTGCAGAACTTCTGATGATTCGGCTGTGCAGGTCCACGTTAACACTGCCTGGCCTAGAACATGGGCTGGTATATGCAAATTGGGGGGGTATAAATATGAATGATCCCGACTCCAACGTCACAGTCGGTGTTATGCTGTAATTCACTCATTTTTCAGCGGTCTTTTGCAAACAGGAGATTTACACATGAAGGAGGAAACAATGGTGTTTGAGGCTCACGGTATGTCAGTTCCATGTCCAGAACTCTTACCATTCAACTATGCCAAGATAAATACAGTTTTCAATTGTATGGCACCTTTAAAATAGTTGATTAGTAATATAATGCTTACTTGTAGTCTGAAATGGCTTTAACAAAAGAAGAAAAATATTCTTAGATGTCTGTTCATTCTAATCATGTACAAATAAAGTAGCACAGTAAGATTACATTTATTTGAATGCATTAGTGGGTGTGTGATTGCGCTGTGTGTGCAGCTTATCAATATTAAAAGTGAAGGTGTAGTTGATATCTTTGTTGATAATATCTGTAGTAATCAGAAAAAAACAATTAAGAAATAAAGAATTAAAATTACAAATAATATTCTGTTAAGATATGAGTTACAATAACATGATTTGCAATAGTAATAATATCAATACTATATGCACAATACACAAAGATTAGACTATCAGGTCTGTGTCTTTCAAAAACATTAGTATTGCAGCCAATGTGAGTCTGTGGGATTTATAAACAGACAAAATATGATTTGAAATGTTATTTTAATGATTTTATAAAGTTTAAACAATATTTCAAATGGAAACTAACTGGGAAATAATATTTTAGTAAGCAGAATGAAGCAATGAGTGGTCTTCTGGTGGTTAAAATGTAAATGAAAACAATAATACTTAAACAATAATACTTAATACACTAACCATGCTTCAACACACACATGCAAACACATTTGGTTGTAGATGTAGATATTTTAAATAAAAGATAGGTAACAAAATGATAATTGCAAATCTCCTCTGTATAACACCATTTTCAGATTTCAAATTAATCACTGAGAGGCAGAATTGTTCAAACTGAGAGCTCAGTACAAATGAAGTGATAAACTGACAAAACATGATTGTGTTATAATAGGTGATTTTCATGCAAGCAATTTTATATAGTCTAAAAATGTATGCAAAAGCACAGGTAACAATATTTTTATAAGTAGAATGTCCTGCAGAGGGCAGTAGAAGACCACTAATTGACTCACTTTCATTTGAAAGACTTCTTTATCCACCAGTAAAACATGTTCTTTCCATTAAGCATGCTTACACACACAGACACACACACACACACACACACACACAAAGACAAATATGTTTTCAATGTTTTTGGGATGTTACTGTGATAATATCTTTTAATGGTCTAACCAATTCACATATTTCTTTGTGATCTGTATTATCAGTCCATAATAATAATAATAAATAGCTTTAAGCATTTGCTTGTTGGCCAAAGCTGAAAGCTGATAAAAAGACTGCTGCTCCCTCTAGTTGACAACAGTGGAATTACAGCCTCCATCTTACAATTGAAGTGAATGAATGGGAATTAGTTTTTTCACTTATATCTCGGGAACCAGATGGCGAAAAATTCTAAACCTCAGAGCATAGATCGTGCTTGAGGAGCCCTGTTGAATGAGACCATCACAGTGTTTTTGGGCGATTGGGGCCGGGAGCTTTGACCATTCAAAGGCATGTCTTTTGGAGCATTTTTCTCTGGAAAAACATGATTTTATAAAGTCTAAATATAAATTATATAACAATATTAGGGAGTAGTATGATGAAAAGACAGCAGGGGGCAGTACAATACCACTTATTGGCTTAATACAGATGGTGCCCAACCAGAATGCCTATTACCGCCGCGCCAGCCGCCGCGGCGAAATCACCGCGGCGAAAATAAACCAGCCGCATTTCAAAGTCGTTCCCGAAATGACCGCCAGGTGGCGCAAAGGGACATTGTGCAAATCAGCAGCAATTGCCGTATTTTAAAATGTAAGTGGGTTGAATATAAAACCCTAAGCCTAATAGGCATATTTTTCATATATATAAATAGGCCTATAAGGCTACAACAGAATAGAACCAAAGATAGAATCAATTTTAGAACTGAAAAAATAGAATCAAAAGTTAAAAATAGAGACGATATTAGGAGCAATGACGCTGAATATTTTTACTATTCTATTGAGGAATTAGATAAATGAAGAGCTCTCGTGAGCGATACAATCGGATAGTAATTTATAGTGATTTCAAAAGCAGTCCTTAAAAAAAAAAATACATGGAGTAGTGTGGCATAATACGCGGAACGCGTTTTAGTTAAGATCCTGGTTTCAATGCCCTTAATCTATATTGGCTAGGCTACTGCTTTAAAAAAATGTCACAACGCGTTTTGAGATTGTTTTGAATTAAACATTGAAGTTTAAAATGTAGTGTTTTGGCACACCAGGCCGAGTGGCGTTACACATTGTTCAAAAATCAGGTTTTATTCTGGCATGTTGAATTGGCGTTAGATTTTTTTTTTAGATTTATTAGATTTAGATTTTAGATTTCGTTAGATTTATTTTTCTCATAACAGCTAAAATAACTTAATATATGCCTTTTCTTAATATGACCTACTTAATATAGGCAATAGGCATATAATAGCCTATATAATAAATTAGCAAAACTTGGCCATTAAATATTTAATTTTCAATTATTTTAATTATCACAATTAAAGTTTTAATTTTATTAAATTGAACAAGCGCAACCATCAGCATTTAATCAAATATTCTAAAAGGTGTATTATTAATAATAATGCTATTTCAACATAATATTTCGTTTTTTCGACATAATATGTGTGCGTGCAACAAGCAAGATGTGTATTTGTAAATCCGGTGATGTGTGCATTGATTTTTATCAATAAACTAGTGTTTTCTGACAGTGTCGACTGCAAAGATGAAGTTGACGATCGCCATATTTGTAGTGAACGCACCTAGAGAGAAATGCACATAAAGACATAATCAGAGAGTAGCCTTTTTATTTTCGTTTTGAATTATTTCGTTTGAAGACATTTCAAGCTTTGTGTATTTGATGTATTTCTCATGTCTGTGTGAGGCATATGCTGAGTTTCGTTAAGTTAGGAGGATGAGATGCGCTCCAGCTGACGTGCAATGCAAGTGACCGCGCGGGCGCCTCCATGATTAGTGTCTGTTATATTTGCTTCTCTTACTTATTAAATACAGGCAATTGGTTGATGAAAAATTGATTAAAATTAAGATACAATTTATAGAAAACGAAATTCACTTTAAAGAAAGGTTTTCTACTAAACAAAACTTAATGAAGTGGTCAAAATCATGTCTGACTCAATCCATATCCATCTCTCGATATAATGCATCCTATCTTACTCGTGCTGTTCACTTTTCATATTCAACATAGATGGAAAAAAATAACATTATAATATTTTAACAAATATGATACTTAATGAGATTATTTAATGGCTACAACAGTATAGTAGGCCTATAGACTCTATTTGTACAAATTGCTGCACATTAATTTAATTAAATGAAACCTTGTAACGAATTCACACTGTATAGGGTAGACTGTGTACAGTTGAGACACCTTATGTCTCACGCTATGCATTGTCCTAAGCCAGGTTTTATTCTGGCATGTTGATAGTGTTCGACAAACGCGGCGGCGCGTTCATTTGAATGAAGAGCGCTTCTCGCTCTTGTGAGCGAACACACACTGGAACGTTAGGCCATGTCGCAACGAGTGAATCGTGGCCGAGTGGTTGAACTTACGTTACGATCATTTAGATGACACGGGTTCGAATCCCGAACCAACTTGGACTACTAATATTTTTATATTAGCCTATTAATGCATTTTATAGTCTATTGTTGATGCAGAGAGATTTGTCTAGTTCTAAAACATAGTTTTTTGCTTATAGCCTATTTACAAAATACAATCACCATGCATTTCCATTTTACACTAAGGAACAAATATTATACAATGACTTTACTTCTGTAGCCTATAAAAATTCCAATCGTAATTTCAAAAGCAGTTCTGTTAAAATATATGTATGACGTTTAAACGACAAACAATAAAATCAGAACCAGTATTTGCGTTCATGGTTCCAGTGGCAGTAATGCATCTGCGGCTTTTCAAAATGTCACAAAGCTTTTGAGATTGTTTTGAATGAAATATTTAAGTTTATAATGAAGTGTTTTGGCACACCACGACGAGTGGCAAACTCTTTGTTTTGTTTTGCAAACTCAGCTAGCCTGTGGGGGGTTTGGAGAAGGCAATAGTTGCTTTATCGTGGGGGTGCAGGACAGAGGTGTTAATGTTCCGTCTTTCATATTGAGAGTGTCGGAGCCAGCCTGATGAGCAGGCAAAGGCAAAGTTCTTTTAAGGATTAATCTCAAAATCTCCAAAAGTCCATAGCCTATGTACAGTAGGCCCTATATCTTATTAAATTATATATTGTAGTTTTATTGATTGTATTTAAAGGTTTTCCACACACAATTTCAATTTAGCAGATACAGAGCTCTTTAATTCGCGATGCCTTGCTGAAGGTGAATTCAGCAAGGCATGTTGTATCTTTGAAGGAACAAAAGCTATTTGTTACAGTTTTTTCTTTCGTGATTTGTGTGGATGACACACAGCGACATATACAGTATTATCAGCTGTATGGTGTTTTTTTTACGCTGAAATGCTTAATTTCGAGAAAGACCCGCCGCGCGCAGTGAGGGAGACCAAACTTACTAAAAAAATATCCAGCGCGAGAGAGGCAAAGAAAAACGCCTGTTCTTAATTTATGTTGCTTTGAACTTTTTTCGTTTTGTACCGTTTTAATTTTTTAATTTAGCTGCAATTTCTTTGACAATAGAAATTTAAAATGTTGCAAGAATAAGATTGTGTTTCTTATTTTGCATCACAAAGGGAATAAACTCTATCGATGCAACCCTGTTTAAATAAATAAACTGTTCCGACACTTTATTCATACCTTGAAATGTGCGATGGGTTTTCAAACTTAATTAATTTTCTTTTTCTTTTACATTTTCATTGTTTATTTTTTAATTGAAAGCAATACTGTATTGAAAGTATTTTTCTGATTTGTTCGATCTGTTTTGAAAAATGTCTTCCGTTGCTATGGCCGGGTATCACTGTCAGTCATCTCAATCTCGTGAATGATTCACACACACACAAAAAAAATGTATTTAGCAGATTAAAGACGAGCTTCATCATCTTAATTTTCTGGTGCAATCGGCTGACAGTCTTCCTTCATCAGATGTGTCGTCTTTGCAGCGGCTCAACTGGAATGTAGCAAATTTATGTTGTAAATTGATAATTAAACAAGATGATTGACTTTAATAAACAGATGCATATTTAAGCATCAAGAATGGAAAAACATAAACACTGTCGGCTACACTGAGATTCGATCTCAGATCGTTTGAAGCTCCGAGAGGCTATTGTTAATGCATTGACCACAGAGCTATCGTCTTCTTCGTGTTTTTTAACATTGGCAATTTACTGTCTCGAAATTATGTGTCGAAAAAATTATAAAAAAAGTGTTTTTACAAGACCTTGTGCTGTTTATTTATTTATTATATTATTATTATTATGCAGATGTTAATTCAGCCATTCTGTTGGATAAAAATTGTCCCTAATGTAAAATGGAAATGAATGGTAATTTTATTTTATAAATATAAAATATTTAATATAGGCTATAGGAGAAAAAAACAATATGGTGTAGCAATATTTTAGAACTACCAAATCTCTCTGCATTAATAATAAAAAAGTAGCCCATGTTTGTTCGGGATTTGAACCCGTGTCATCTGAATTATTGAAACGTAAGTTATAGCCTACCACTCGGCCACGAATTTGTTTTTTTTTAGTTTGTTTGAAATGTATTTTTACATATTTTGCTTTCGTTAATGTTAACCAATTCTGTTGTAGCATAATAGGCCTATATTTTTTCCCTAAAAGTTTGTTTTATTCTCTGCTTTGTTTGTTTATATTTTTACATATTCAATCAGTCTCATTTTTGTTCAAATAATGAAAAACGTTTTTTTTTTTTTTTTTTACAAGATCTTGCGTCATGTTTTTTTTTTTTTTTTTTTTTTTTAAATAAACAGATAGGAAACTTACCTTTTAAAATGCCGCAGTTGCTGCTGTTTTGCCCTGTCACTTGCGCCACCCGGTATAGCCTCATTTCGCGAACAACTTTGAAATTCGACTGGTTTATTTTTGCTGCGGCAGTAATAGGCATTGTGGTTGATTATTTATTAAAGAATTCAATTGATAATCATAACAACATGTAAGCCTATTTAATTCTGAATATAACAAAGAATGCTTAAACCGACTAACATCGGTTAGTAACTGCAAGTCCTGAAAATGTTTTAATTTTACGGTAAATTATTTTAATTTATTTCACTGTTATGTTTCAGTTAATAAATCTACAAACACATTAAAATAACACGAAGTAAATGACAAGTAACCTATTGACATAGCCTTTCTAAATTATAGAAAAACTGGGCACACAATGTTAACGTGTGTCTACTTTGTTTAAATTTAATGAATTTGAATTCGTTTAACCACAATATTTATCTTGCATTTATCTGTGACCTCAGCTCAGATTACTGCCGCGGCAGATTACGTCATAAAGAGAATAAACTGACACTTTTCAAAGTCTGTGATTACAGCGCCACTCAGCGGTAAAAGGCAGCAAATACACATCCCAATTTTGCCGCCGCGGGAACGGCGGCGGTAAAAGTCTCATTCTGGTTGGGCACCATCTGTATGCCATGTTATATCATTTTTACCTTTTTAACTGTTATAGAGGCAAATTTTGTCCGATCTGTCTGAAATTTTTCATGCTTGTTAAGAGTAACATGTTCTGACTAGATCTGAAAGATATTTAAAAGATATAGGCTTTTGGGGACACTTGGTCAAGGCTACATATTGAAGTGACCCTATTATAGCCATCCAAATGAAGAAGTTATACTTTTTCTGATAATTATTGATCTAGGGAGTCCAGAGAATTGTACTGCACTAGATTTGAAGATTATGATTTGAAAATTATAAGATCATAAATGGAAAACACCATTTACAGCCAATACAGGCAATTTACCATAGAATACATATTGTTTTAAAGCTTTTTAACAGTTATAGCACCACCTATGGTCCAATCTCCATAAAAATTCCCATGCTTCTTTAGCATGTTATGTCACATGTGCTCATCAATTTTTGTAAAGTTCTGAGTTTTTATTTATGATTTATAAATGTTTGAGTGTATTTTGACACGCCCATTTTCTAAATGATCATGTTATAGCCAAACAAAAGCTAAATTTCTACTTTTTTTCGATAATTATTGATCTAGAGAGTCCAGAGAATTGCCCTAGACTGGTCTGGTTCCGATCGGGCGAAAAACCTAGGACTAGTTCGCAAAAGTAGGTTTTTAACATGTTCACGAATATTTAATGAACGGTTTGATTGACAGCAATGGTTCTTGAGGCAAAGTTGTTCAGCATGAGTAGATCTATCACATGATATGCATAATGTGACTATAAGTGTAACCCATACACATGTGTACTGAGTTTGGTGAAGATATTAAGTTTTATTTAGCAAGCATGTAACCACTGACATAATAGATGGAAAAGACCATTTACAGCCAATACAGGCAATGTACCATAGGAAATATATGGTTTTCAAAGGTTTTTAACAGTTATAGCGCCACCTATCGTCCGATCTCCATAAAATTGTTTACTGTGACCTCAAATTGAACCCATACACATGTGTACTGAGTTTGGTGAAGATATCTCATTTACTTCTTGAGTTATAGCCATTTTAGTAAAATAGGCTCCTCCCACAACAATTTACCACATTCTAGTATTATTTACTATGATTCTAGCATGATTAACCATAGTTTATCATGATTTACCATGATATACTACATTCTAGTATGATTTACCATTGTTTACTGTGATTCTAGCATGGTTTACCATATTTTACCATGATTTATCATAGTTTACCATGATTTACCCTGTTCTAGCATAGTTTACCATGATTTACCATGTTCTAGCATGATTTACAATGATATACCATATTCTAACATGATTTACCATAGTTTATCATGATTTATCATGGTTTACCATGATTTACCCTGTTCTAGCATAGTTTACCATGATTTACCATATTCTAGCATGATGTACCATGATATACCACGTTCTAGAATGATGTATCAGGATTCTAGTATGATTTACCTTGATACACCACATTCTAGTATTATTTACTATGATGTACCATGTTTTAGCGTGATTTACCATGATTTACCACATTGCTAGCAATTATGTGAAGTATCAGTACAAATGAAGTGATAAACTCTGACAAAATATGATTGTGCTACAATAGTAATTGTTATACAAGTTATTTTTTAGTTTCTTATTGTTATATAAGTGACTTTTAGAGTATAATGAATGCAAAAGCATATGTGAGTAGACTTCATTAATAAGTAGAATGGCCAGCAGAGGGCAGTAGAAGACCACTTATTGGCTCACTTTCACTTTAAACTTCATGATTTTCACCATTTTTCTGTACTAAAGCAAACCAGTTTTTCCATTTTAACTCCATAATGCATGTTTACACACACACACACACACACACAAAGACAAATGTTGTTGTTTTTTCAATGCTATTGGGATATGTCATTATGAAAATATATTTGAATGGTCTATAAACATTTCACAAAGTCTTTGTAAGCCATTAATCAGATTATTCAGAATTTATTCAGAAAGCTAAGACTACACACACATTATGTTGTAGATACAGATATCACAACATTGACAAACTGTCAATACTAATACTTTAACAGATGGATTTTGACTAAATGTAATTGTAAATGTTAAAATAGTGATTTTATAAAGTCTAAATATAAATTATAGAACAATATGACAAAATGACTATTTTAAACAGCAGGGGGCAGTAAAATACCACTTATTGGCTTAATATGCCATTATATTCATATCATTTTCACCTTTTTAACTGTTATAGAGGCAAATTTTGTCCGATCTGTCTGAAAATTTTCATGCATGTTCAGAGTGATATTTCACATGTTCTGACTTGTTTTTAAGAAGGTTTGAACATTCATTAAAGAGATATAGGCTTTCGGGGACACTTGGTAAAGGCCACATTTTGAAGTGAACCTATTATAGCTATCCAAATGAAGTAGTTCAACTTTTTCTGACAATTATTGTTCTAGTGAGTCCAGAGAATTGTATTGCACTAGTTTTAAACATTATGATATGAAAATGATATGATCAGAGATGGAAAAGACCATTTACAGCCAATACAGGCAGTTTACCATAGGAAATATATAGTTTTAAAGCTTTTAAACAATTATAGCGCCACCTATGGTCCGATCTCCATAGAATTTTGCATGCTTGTTAATGATGTTATGTCACATATTCCCACCAATTTTTGTGAAGTTCTGATTTTTCATTTATGATTTATAGGCTTTTAAGTGCATTTTGCCACACCCATTTTCTTTATGACCCTATTATAGCCATGCGCAAAATGCAAAATTTCAACTTTTTTTTTGATAATTATTGATCTAGAGAGTCCATAGAATTGTCCTACACTGGTCTGGTTCCGATCGGGCGAAAAACCAGGGACTAGTTCGCAAAAGTAGGTTTTTAACATATTCATGAATATTTAATGAACGGTTTGATTGACAGCAATGGTTCTAGAGGCAAAGTTGTTCATAATGAGCAGATCTATCAAATGATATGCATTTTGTGACGATAAGTGTAACACCACGTGATTACAGAGCCATAAAACTCGTTAGCGCCAACTAGTGGCCGATTTCTTTCAAAATTCTTACAGACCTCTAGGGCCATGAGTCGAACATGTCCATCGAGTTTCGTTCTGATCAGCTTCCGATAACCTTGTCTAATAGGTGCTCAAATTTCATTGGCCAATGGCGGCCATGTTTTTTGAGATACGCCAATGTCCTCATAGACATACATGGCACCTTGGACCAAGACACTGCATACCAATTTTCAAGTCAATCGGACTAACGGTCAGGTGGTTATAGCCTGTTTTATGTTTTTTTCATCTTATAGCGCCACCATGTGGCCAATCGCCGCGGTTTTTTTACTGTGACCTCATATTGACTTCTTACATATGTGTACCGAGTTTGGTAAAGATAACTCATTTACTTCTGGAGTTATAGCCATTTTAGTAAAATAGGCCCCTCCCACAACGTACGTTTTGGCGCCCCTTAGCAACCGTGAATCGAAATTTTAACTTTTTTTCGATAATTATTGATATTCAGACTCCAGAGAACATTTCTGCACTGGTTTGGTTCCGATCAGACAAAAAACCACGGACTAGTTCGCAAAAGTAGGTTTTTGACAAAATTCAAAATGGCGGAAAAATTATCATACCGGAAATGAAATCGGAGATATACGTTTTGTTTGCCATGAGGTCTTGATTACATTGATATAAGACACTTGAGTCTACGACATACAGTCTAGGAGTTATGAGCAGTTTCGCGCTTTTGGTCGCTGTAGCGCCACCTATGGGCCGATTTGGCTAAGTCCGTGTATCTGAGTAGCGAGCAATACTACTACCATTTGACCAAGTATCACGTCTCTAGGCCTTACGGTTTTGGCTGCACGATGCGTTTTAGGGAAGAATAATAATAATAATTAAAGCTGCAAGCAGCATTTAGCGGGGTTCAAGCATTTAGGGTCTTTAAGCATAGTGAGTTGTCTGAGTTTTCGTTTAGGATTTACAGGCTTTTGAGTGTTTTTTGCCATACACATTTTCTAAATGATCCTATTATGGCTACCCAATGGGTAAAGTTTAAGTTTTTTATATAATTATTGATCTAGAGAGTCCAGAGAATTGTACTGCACTGATATATTTCCGATCGGGTGAAAAACATAGGACTAGTTCGCAAAAGTAGGTTTTTAACATAATCGCAAGTATTTAATGAACAAATTAATTGACAGCAGTAGTTTTTGAGGCAAAGTTGTTCAGTATGAGGAGATCTATCAAATGACATGCATCACGTGATTACAAAGCCGTAAAACCTGTTAGCGTCAACTAGTGGCCGATTTCTTTCAAAATTCTTACAGACCTCTAGGGCCACGAGTCGAACATGCCCACCGAGTTTCGTTCCGATCGACCATTGTTAACCTTGTCTAAGAGGTGCACAAACTTTATTGGCCTATGGCGGCATAGACATACATGGCACCTTGGACCAAAACATTGCATGCCAATTTTAAAGTCAATCAAACTAATGGTCAGGTGGCCCTTTTCATGTTTTAGTGATGTTTGGCCTGATCTCCATTTTAAATAATTATTTTAAAGGTGCCGTAGAATGCATTGATATATTTTAAATTGTTCTATGATATCTCTGAAACAGAAATGTCTTCAACAGTCAAGTAGTGGATAAAATCACTAACGTTACTTTCTGCTTGCGGTAGGGGTTGTAATGGAAATATAACATTAGTTGGAACTGCCCCCTTCTTCAGTATCAAACGATGAGCGAAACCTGCTTGATATTGTCCCAGGTTAGAAAAACTGTCAGTGGTGAAATGGGCAGAGCAAACTAACAGCTTTGAATTAAAATGGTAAGGTATCCTGTTGTAAAAATCAACCATGCCTGTTGGCAGTTCTCTTTTGTGGGAAGGGAATGAAAAGTTCTGAAATCCGCAGCACAGCCTCGAACATAACATTTATATCCATGATCTGACATTTTCACTATTGTCCTTGCTTGCTTCTTCACAATACCTGCAGAACTTCTGATGATTCGGCTGTGCAGGTCCACGTTAACACTGCCTGGCCTAGAACATGGGCTGGTATATGCAAATTGGGGGGGTATAAATATGAATGATCCCGACTCCAACGTCACAGTCGGTGTTATGCTGTAATTCACTCATTTTTCAGCGGTCTTTTGCAAACAGGAGATTTACACATGAAGGAGGAAACAATGGTGTTTGAGGCTCACGGTATGTCAGTTCCTTGTCCAGAACTCTTACCATTCAACTATGCCAAGATAAATACAGTTTTCAATTGTATGGCACCTTTAAAATAGTTGATTAGTAATATAATGCTTACTTGTAGTCTGAAATGGCTTTAACAAAAGAAGAAAAATATTCTTAGATGTCTGTTCATTCTAATCATGTACAAATAAAGTAGCACAGTAAGATTACATTTATTTGAATGCATTAGTGGGTGTGTGATTGCGCTGTGTGTGCAGCTTATCAATATTAAAAGTGAAGGTGTAGTTGATATCTTTGTTGATAATATCTGTAGTAATCAGAAAAAAACAATTAAGAAATAAAGAATTAAAATGACAAATAATATTCTGTTAAGATATGAGTTACAATAACATGATTTGCAATAGTAATAATATCAATACTATATGCACAATACACAAAGATTAGACTCTCAGGTCTGTGTCTTTCAAAAACATTAGTATTGCAGCCAATGTGAGTCTGTGGGATTTATAAACAGACAAAATATGATTTGAAATGTTATTTTAATGATTTTATAAAGTTTAAACAATATTTCAAATGGAAACTAACTGGAAAATAATATTTTAGTAAGCAGAATGAAGCAATGAGTGGTCTTCTGGTGGTTAAAATGTAAATGAAAACAATAATACTTAAACAATAATACTTAATACAGTAACCATGCTTCAACACACACATGCAAACACATTTGGTTGTAGATGTAGATATTTTAAATTAAAGATAGGTAACAAAATGATAATTGCAAATCTCCTCCGTATAACACCATTTTCAGATTTCAAATTAATCACTGAGAAGCAGAATTGTTCAAACTGAGAGCTCAGTACAAATGAAGTGATAAACTGACAAAACATGATTGTGTTAAAATAGGTGATTTTCATGCAAGCAATTTTATATAGTCTAAAAATGTATGCAAAAGCACAGGTAAAAATATTTTTATAAGTAGAATGTCCTGCAGAGGGCAGTAGAAGACCACTAATTGACTCACTTTCATTTGAAAGACTTTTTTATCCACCAGTAAAACAAAGCAGTTTTACCATGTTCTTTCCATTAAGCATGCTTACACACACAGACACACACAGACACACACACACAAAGACAAATATGTTTTCAATGTTTTTGGGATGTTATTGTGAAAATATCTTTTAATGGTCTAACCATTTTCACATATTTCTTTGTGATCTGTATTATCAGTAATAATAATAATTAAAGCTGCAAGCAGCATTTATCGGGGTTCAAGCAATTAAGGCCTTTAAGGCCTCAAAGCACAAAAGCATAAAAAGTTATTAAGTTTTATTTAGCAAGCATTTAACCACTGACATCATAGATGGAAAAGATCTTGTTCTAGCATGATTTACCATGATATACCACATTCTAAAATTATTTACCATAGTTCATCATGATTTATCATGGTTTACCATGATTTACCCTGTTCTAGCATAGTTTACCATGATTTACCATGTTCTAGCATGATAAACCACGTTCTAGAAAGATTTAACAGGATTCTTACTGATTTACCTTAATACACCACATTCTACTATTATTTACTATGACTTACCATGTTTCTAGCGTGATTTACCATGATTTACCACATTACTAGCAATTATGTGAAGTGTCAGTGCAAATGAAGTGATAAACACTGACAAAATATGATTGTGTTATAATAGTTATTGTTATACAAGTGATTTTTTTAGTGTCTACCCTAAATATGAATTAATCCAAAAGCACATGTGAAAAGACTTCATTAATAAGTAGAATGGCCAGCAGAAGAAGACCACTTATTGGCTCACTTTCACTTTAAACTTAATGATTTGCACCAGTTTTCTGCACTAAATCAAACCAGTTTTTCCATGTCAACTCAATAATGCATGCTCACACACACACACACACACACACACACACACACACACACGCACACACACACACACGCACACACACACACACGCACACACACACGTTTTTTGGATATGCTATTGAGAAAATATATTTATTTGTCTATAGGCATTTCTTTGTGATCTAATAATATAAAACTATGTTACCAGTATAGGGCTGTAACGATTCCTCAATTATAGTCAAGTACTCGATTTAAAAAAATCCTTGATTGCAATTTACCCCTAGAGTAATTGGCAAAATACCAAAAGTGGTGCATTCCACAGACGAGAATCAAACAACCGCAGAATTACAGTTTTCTAGGACAACGCGATATTTAAAACCATTTACAGTCATAGTATAGCATAGTGCCATTGTGAAATCACAAAGTCTGTGATTCAGTTAAATAAATATATCTTCTGTTTTTTGCTTGTTTGTTTTTTTTTTCACACAGAAGACACATGGGTGCAGATTAGCCTACATGTTAAAATTACCTCAGCTCCATCCACAGTAAACGCTGCTCCAAGCAAACTCAGTCTCTGCAGTGCTGTTTGTTTAGGTTTCCAATAACGTGCAAATATGGGAACGCAAGTCGGACGCAATTTGTGTTTCATAGTTGCACTGTTATCATTTGTGGAGCACATCTGGGTTTCTCAAACTGCTGTCCATCGCGATTTCAAAATAAAAGTTTAAACTCTTGCTCTGAATTTGCATGTTTTGATGTGCACATGTTCTCGTTCAAGAAATTACAGTGACTGTAGCATTTCTATCGTACAGAAGTGGTCAAATATTAAAGTTTAAGTTGACATTTGAATTAGTTGTTTGGACAATATTAAACAAGGATTTGATAATGCCAGGCTTAGTGTAACAACCAGGCAGCTGGCGCCCTCTGCAGGCATTTGTTATTTATGTACATAAGTTATGTTTATATTAGTTTATATAATTTATTTTACATGGGTATATTTTAACAGTGTTCTTCAATAAAACCAATATAATTACTTACTTTGATACTTTACTTGAACCAATTATTGTTGCTTGTTATTATATATTTCTATTTTAAGTCATTTTAAAGGCTGTTGTTAACTTGAATCTATTTTTTACCACAATTTTTTTTATCCGATTACTTGAATAGAATACTGAAATACTAAATACTAAAATACTAAAATAATCGATAGCTACAGCCCTATCATAATAAAAAAGATTGCTTTTTAAAGCATTTGTTTGTTTCCCAATACTGAAAGCTAATGAAAAGGTAATGTGCAATCCTGCTGCTCCCTCGAGTGGACAAAAGTGGTATTAAAGCTTGCATTTTACAATTGAAGTGATTTAATGAATTAATGAATGGGAATTTATATCTCGGGAACCAGAAGGCGAAAAAGCATATATAGTGCTTGAGGAGCCCTGTTAAATGAGACCATCAATGTGTTTTTGGGCGATTGATGCTGGAAGTTATGACTGTTCAAATGCAAATATTTGGGGGCTTTTATCTCTGGAATGCGCAGGATAAATTACACCACATTTGAATCGAAGCTAGCCAAGGATGGGCCCTTTCCAACGAGCTCTCACACAAGGTTCGGGGTGGTCTGGATCGGGAGTTACGGCCGTTCAAATTCGGGGGTCCCGCGGACTAGATCCGCGCGGGGGGCGCGCTCCCGAGGCCCGCGACGACACGTTTCGATCAAGAGCCTGGAGAAGACCTTACCATCAAAATTTGAGCGCGAAACGACTTCCCGTTTTCGAGTTATGAGTGAATTTGTATTTGGGGGCGTGGCTTAAATGCCCGTTTTACTTTCGTTTCATTTCATTAATTTACTTTAGTCCATTTCCATATCTCAGTGTGACACAATTGTCAAGTAATACTCCAATAGAGAATAGATACAAAATATGATTTAAAATGTTAAAATAATGATTTTATAAAGTCTAAATATGAATTATATGACAATATTAGGGAGCAGTATGATGAAATGGCAGCAGGGGGCAGTAAAATACCACTTATTGGCTTAATGACATGTTATATAATTTTTACCTTTTTAACTGTTATAGAGGCAAATTTTGTCTGATCTGTCTGAATTTTTTCATGCTTATTAACCCTCTGAGGTCGACAAACGCGCCGACGCGTTTTGCCGGATTTTCTCCACATTGTAGCACTATAAACTTAAATTACTCCATCATTTATGGTCATACAGAAAAAAGAAATATAAAAAAAGAATCTGTGATATTTCTCCTTTTGTATGTGTCCACTTACAATCAAATCAAAACATTGTGCTTTTGTAAAATAAAGAAAATAAACAGGGTGTGCTTTCTGCCTCTCCGTCGCGGTGAACTTTTTTTTCTTGAGCACGTCTATAAACTGAAACAAAACTCAGCGAATACTTGTCACACATTTATGAGCCATATACCTTTATAAACATTTAAGTGTGTACTTTTAAATGATCGGATTCAAAACGAAAACAAATATTCTCTGTTTAAGTAATTTGTATAAAACCAACAAGATGTCCAGCTTCTCAAACGCTTGCTCATTACAGTTAATTTGGCCACGCCTACTCGCGCAAAAGATATTCACATGCAAATCTCCACATGGAACGCGAACGCGCTCGTTACCTCAACAACAAAACACTTCACTTCACTTTTCGTCGAGTTTGAAAGATGTGCCTGAGCTTACATTGGATTTAGGCTACCTCAGAAGAAGAAGAACGCGATTTGAAGACAAGAAAGATAAGGTAAGAAATTCTTACATAGCCTAGTTTGTTATTGTTGCATAAATGTCACGTTGCAGCTGAACTGTTGCTAGATATATGGGGAATATTATAATATTTAGACCCGTGTTTACTGTGTTTGTGGATATCTGCTCAAACATAGATATGTTTATGGTAACCATAATGTTTTATATTTGAGAGTGATCGCGTTTGAATGTATCATATTTTGTAAGCGATCGCGTTTGAATGTATCATATTTTGCAAGCGATCGCGTTTGAATGTATCATATGTGTTTACTGTGTTTGTGGATATCTGCTCAAACATAGATATGTTTATGGTAACCATAATGTTTTATATTTGAGAGTGATCGCGTTTGAATGTATCATATTTTGCAAGCGATCGCGTTTGAATGTATCATATTTTGCAAGCGATCGCGTTTGAATGTATCATATTTTGGATGAAAGCAAAACGCACCAAACGGCTTCATGTTTTTATTATTATCTCATTTCATATCATCATAACGGATGGAAACATTTGAAGTAACATGATAATCAATATATTTTTCTCTAGCTTCTTTTGGAAGATTTATAGGCTGCTATAGGTTATTTATTGTTATTATTATTTTATCCGCACTGCGCATATACCTTATGCCTACAAGGCACAACAAACCTGGTGTTCATTATATTATATATCGTTGGAAACGTGTGTGTGTGTGTGTATTCTGTGAATTTTAAAAAGGAATTTTAAAAAGCAATTTTAACCAGAAAAATCTAATATTTATTTCCAAAATCGTGCAGGCCTTTCTCTTGATATCAGTATGTTCACTTTTTTTTTTTTTTCAGGTCCCAGATGCCACTGAGGACTTCAACATTCAGATGAGTCTCAGTACGTGAACATGGTAAAGTGAAAATCTTGGAAATGAAAGGTATGTACAATGTTTTTAGGAATGGCACAAAGGTCTCTGTCTTTGAAGTGCTTTTTTGGCATTTGTTGTGTATCTTTGGATTATGTTGTGTTGTAAATAAATCCAAACAATTTAAAAGCCATTATTTTTTAAATCTCCTCATTTACAGTATTGTGCAAGGTTGCTCAGAATGATAGGGGCCTGATAGCTCCTAATAGGGCCGTTAGGGGAGGTTCTTTGTCTTTCTCAGGTGAGAAAAGCTTACATATTAATGAGCTCTCGCATAAGGCTTTTTCACACAAAACACGTCGTAAAATTTTTAAATCAATATATTGTCTTATCTGAATGAGCAGTCAGGGTGATTTTCACATAGTTTTGCAGCAAATATTCTAGGCTACGTCATACAATTTTCAAAAGTCTTGTGAAGAAATAATCAGTATGGGTTTCATGGCCTTATTTCAGTGAGATTTTTTTTTTGTATTTTCAAAAACCACGCATAAATGTCATTATCTCAAAACTACAAACTTTTACATACATGCTGCTGATATATTATTGTAGCAGAGTTTGTGCTGAATACAGTGTAATTAGACTTTAGCCATGAAAATGTCACAAGTAACAGAAATAACCAGAAATGTCAGAGCATGTCAGAACACCTCCAGGGCCCAGAAAACAGCTCAGACCTCAGAGGGTTAAGAGTCATGAACATTATTATATGAGAATTATATGAACATAGATAGGAATAGGAATTTTTCCTAGGAAAAGACCATTCACAGCCAATACAGGCAATTTACCATAGGAAATATATGGTTTTAAAGCGTTTTAACAGTTATAGCGCCACCTTTGGTCCGATCTCCATACAAATTTCCAGGCTTCTTTAGCATGTTATGACAAATATGTGCATCAATTTTTGTGAAGTTCTGTGTTTTCGTTTAGGATTTATAGGCTTTTGAGTGCATTTTGCCACGCCCATTTTCTTTATGACCCAATATACCCATGCGAAAAATGCAAAAGTTCGACTTTTTTTTGATAATTATTTATCTAGAGAGTCCATAGAATTGTCTTAGACTCGTTTGGTTCCGATCGGGCGAAAAACCAGGGACTAGTTCGCAAAAGTAGGTTTTTAACATAATTACGAATATTTAATTAACGGTTTGATTGACAGCAATGGTTCTTGAGGCAAAGTTGTTCTCCATGAGAAGGTCTATCAAATGATATGCATATTGTGTGGATATTTGTAACACCACGTGATTACGGAGCTGTAAAACTCGTTAGCGCCAACTAGTGGCCGATTTCTTTCAAAATTCTTACAGACCTCTAGGGCCATGAGTCGAACATGCCTACCGAGTTTTGTTCCGATCAGCCTCCGTTAACCTTGTCTAATAGGTGCTCAAATTTCATTGGCCGATGGCGGCCATGTTTTTTGAGATACGCCAATGTCCTCATAGACATACAAGGCACCTTGGACCAAGACACTGCATACCAATTTTCAAGTCAATCGGACTAACGGTCAGGTCGTCATAGCCCTTTTCATGTTTTTTTCATGTTATAGCGCCACCTAGAGTTTAATCGTCGCGATTTTTTTACTGTGACCCAAGATTGAACTCCTACACATGTGGACCGAGTTTGGTGAAGATACCTCATTTACATCTTGAGTTATAGCCCTTTTAGTAAAATAGGCTCCTCCCACAACATTAGTTTTGCGCCCCCTAGCGACTGTGAATCGAAATTTAAACTTTTTTTCGATAATTATTGATATTCAGACTCGAGAGAACATTTCTGCACTGGTTTGGTTCCGATCGGACGAAAAACCTAGGACTAGTTCGCAAAAGTAGGTTTTTGACAAAATTCAAAATGGCGGAAAAATTTGCATACCGGAAATGAAATCGGAGATATACGTTTTGTTCTTCAGGGTTCCAGCTTTCCAATGATATAAGACACTTGAGTCTACGACATATGGTCTAGGAGTTATGAGCAGTTTCGCGCTTTTGGTCGCTATAGCGCCACCTATGGGCCAATCGGAGTCATACTCTCTGAACCTCTCCTCGATTTTTGTACTACCATTTGGCAAAGTTTCAAGTCTCCAGCACTTACGGTTTAGGCTGCACGATGCGTTTTACGGCAGAAGAAAAATAATAAAAATCAGCACAATTACAATAGGGTTTCAGCACTTCGTGCTTGAACCCCTAATAATAATAAAAATCAGTACAATTACAATAGGGTTTCAGCACTTCGTGCTTGAACCCCTAATTAAAGCTGCAAGCAGCATTTATCGGGGTTCAAGCTATTAAGGCCTTTGAGGGCATTTAAGCACAATAGCATCAAAAGTTATCAAGTTTTATTTAGCAAGCATTTAACCAATGACATAATAGATGGAAAACACCATTTACAGCCAATACAGGCAATGTACCATAGGAAATACATGGTTTTAAAGCTTTTTAACAGTTATAGTGCCACCTTTGGTCCGATGTCCATAAAATTTGGCATGCTTGTTAATGATGTTATGTGACATATGCTCACCAATTTTTGTGAAGTTTTGAGTTTTCATTTAGGATTTATAGGCTTTTTAGTGTATTTTGCCACGCCCATTTTATAAATGACCCTATTACAGCCATCCAAATGCTAAAGTTCAACTTTTTTTTGATAATTATTGATCTAGAGAGTCCAGAGAATTGTCCTAGACTGGTCTGGTTCTGATCGGGCGAAAAACCTAGGACTAGTTCGCAAAAGTAGGTGTTTAACATGTTTGCGAATATTAAATGAACGGTTTGATTGACAGCAATAGTTCTTGAGGCAAAGTTGTTCAGCATGAGCAGATCTATCAAATGATATGCATTTTGTGATGATAAGTGTAACACCACGTGATTACAGAGCCTTAAAACTCGTTAGCGCCAACTAGTGGCCGATTTCTTTCAAAATTCTTACAGACCTCTAGGGGCTTGAGCCGAACATGCCCATCGAGTTTCGCTCCGATCGGACTTCGTTAACGATGCTCAAACCTCATTGGCCAATGGCAGCCATGTTTTTCGAGATACGCCAATATCCTTTTAGACATACATGGCCCCTTGGGCCAAGACACTGCATACCAAATTTCAAGTCATTCGGAAAAACGGTCAGTTGTCTATATGTTTTTATTTGTTTTATAGCGCCACCATGTGGCCAATCGACGCAATTTTTTTACTGTGACCTCAGATTGACCTCTTACACATGTGTTCCAAGTTTGGTGAAGTTTACTTAATTACTTCTTGAGTTATAGCCATTTTAGTAAAATAGGCTCCTCCCACAACGTTAATTTTGCACCCCCTAGCGACCATTAATCGAAATTTCAACTTTTTTTCGATAATTATTGATCTTCAGACTCCAGAGAACAATTCCGCACTGGTTTGGTTCCGATCGGGCGAAAAACCAGGGACTAGTTCGCAAAAGTAGGTTTTTGACAAAATTCAAAATGGCGAAAAATCTATCATGGCGGAAATGAAATCGGAGATATACGTTTTTTTCTTCAGGAGCTCTGGATTACAATGATATAAGACACTTGAAGCTACGCCTTACGGTCTGGGAGTTCTGAGCAGTTTTGCGCTTTTGATTGCTATAGCGCCACCTATGGGCCGATTGGGCTGAGTCCGTGTATCTGAGTAGCGAGCAATAGTACTACCATCTGGCAAAGTTTCAAGTCTCTAGGTCTTACGGTTTGGGCTGCACGATGCGTTTTATGGCGGAAAAATAATAATAATAAAAATCAGGACGATTACAATAGGGTTTCAGCACTTCGTGCTTGAACCCCTAATAAATAGCTTTAAGCATTTGCTTGTTGGCCAAAGCTGAAAGCTGATAAAAAGATTAATACTATGTCTAATACTGCTGCTCCCTCTAGTTGACAACAGTGGAATTACAGCCTCCATCTTACAATTGAAGTGAATGAATGGGAATTAGTTTTTTCACTTATATCTCGGGAACCAGATGGCGAAAAATTCTAAACCTCAGAGCATAGATAGTGCTTGAGGAGCCCTGTTGAATGAGACCATCACAGTGTTTTTGGGCGATTGGGGCCGGGAGCTATGACCATTCAAAGGCATGTCTTTTGGAGCAGTTTTCTCTGGAATGCCGAGGGCAAATTACACCACATTTGAATCGAAGCTAGCCAAGGATGGGCCCTTTCCAATGAGCCCTCACACAAGGTTCGGGGTGATCTGGTTCGGGAGTTACGGCCGTTCAAAGTCGGGGGTCCCGCGGACTAGCGTTCCGTGGGGGGGGCGCGCTCCCGAGGCCCGCGACGCTACGTTTCGATCAAGAGCCCGGAGAGGTCCTTACCATCAAAATTTGAGCGCGCGGCCACTTTCCGTTTTCGAGTTATGAGTGAATTTGTACTGGGGGGGCGTGGCCTAAATGGCGGACAAGGTTTTACTTTCGTTTTCTAAATGTAAAACAATTGTCAATAGTAACACTCCAATAGATGCATTTTGACAAAATGTGATTGTAAATGTTAAAATAATGATTTTATAAAGTATAAATATGAATTATATAACAATATTAGGGCGTAGTATGATGAAATGACAGCAGGGGGCAGTACAATACCACTTATTGGCTTAATATGCCATGTTATATCATTTTTACCTTTTTAACTGTTATAGAGGCAAATTTTGTCCGATCTGTCTGAAATTTTTCATGCTTGTTAAGAGTAACATGTTCTGACTAGATCTGAAAGATATTTAAAAGATATAGGCTTTTGGGGACACTTGGTCAAGGCTACATATTAAAGTGACCCTATTATAGCCATCCAAATGAAGAAGTTATACTTTTTCTGATAATTATTGATCTAGAGAGTCCAGAGAATTGTACTGCACTAGATTTGAATATTATGATTTGAAAATTATAAGATCATAAATGGAAAACACCATTTACAGCCAATACAGGCAATTTACCATAGAATATATATTGTTTTAAAGCTTTTTAACAGTTATAGCGCCACCTATGGTCCAATCTCCATAAAAATTCCCATGCTTCTTTAGCATGTTATGTCACATGTGCTCATCAATTTTTGTAAAGTTCTGAGTTTTTATTTATGATTTATAAACGTTTGAGTGTATTTTGACACGCCCATTTTCTAAATGATCATGTTATAGCCAAACAAAAGCAAAATTTTCTTCTTTTTTTCGATAATTATTGATCTAGAGAGTCCAGAGAATTGCCCTAGACTGGTCTGGTTCCGATCGGGCGAAAAACCTAGGACTAGTTCGCAAAAGTAGGTTTTTAACATGTTCACGAATATTTAATGAACGGTTTGATTGACAGCAATGGTTCTTGAGGCAAAGTTGTTCAGCATGAGTAGATCTATCAAATGATATGCATAATGTGACTATAAGTGTAACACCACGTGATTACAGAGCCATAAAACTCGTTAGCGCCAACTAGTGGCCGATTTCTTTCAAAAATTTTACAGACCTCTAGGGCCATGAGTCGAACATGCCCACCGAGTTTCGTTCCAATCGGCCTCCGTTAACCTTGTCTAATAGGTGCTCGACTTCATTGGCCAATGGCGGCCATGTTTTTTGAGATACGTCAATGTCCTCATAGACATACATGGCACCTTGGACCAAGACACTGCATACCAATTTTCAAGTCAATCAGACTAACAGTCAGGTGGTTATAGCCCTTTTCATGTTTCTTTCATGTTATAGCGCCACCTAGTGTTTAATCGTTGTGATTTTTTTACTGTGACCCCAGATTGAACTCCTACATATGTGTACCAAGTTTGGTGAAGCTATCTCATTTACTTTTTGAGTTATAGCCATTTTAGTAAAATAGGCTCCTCCCACAACGTTCATTTTGAGCCCCCTAGCGACTTTGAATCGAAATATCGACGTTTTTTCGATAATTATTGATCTTCAGACTCCAGAGAACATTTCTGCACTGGTTTGGTTCCGATCGGGCGAAAAACCTAGGACTAGTTTGCAAAAGTAGGTTTTTGACAAAATTCAAAATGGCGGAAAAATTTGCATACCGGAAATAAAATCGGAGATATACGTTTTGTTCGCCATGAGGTCTGGATTCCATTGATATAAGACACTTGAGTCTAGGACATACGGTCTAGGAGTTATGACCAGTTTCGCGCGTTTGGTCGCTATAGCGCCACCTATGGGCCAATCGGGGTCATACTCTCTGAACCTTTCCTCGATTTTTGTACTACCATCTGACAAAGTTTCAAGTCTCCAGCACTTACGGTTTGGGCTGCACGATGCGTTTTAGCGGAGAAGAATAATAATAATAATAATAATAATTAAAGCTGCAAGCAGCATTTATCGGGGTTCAAGCATGTAAGGCCTTTAAGCACATAAGCATTTAAGACATTAAGATTTATTTAGAAAGCTTTTAACCACTGAAATAATAGATGGAAAAGTCCATTTACAGCCAATACAGGAAATTTACCATAGGAAATATATGGTTTTCAAAGCTTTTTAACAGTTATAGCGCCACCTATGGTCCGATCTCCATAAAAATTTCCATGCTTCTTTAGCATGTTATTTCACATATGCCCATCAATTTTTGTGAAGTTCTGAGTTTTTATTTAGGCTTTATAGACGTTTGAGTGTATTTGGACAAGCCTATTTTATAAATGATCCTCTTCTAGCCAACCAAAAGCAAAATTTTTACTTTTTTTTGATAATTATTGATCTAGAGAGTCCAGAGAATTGTCCTAGACTGGTCTGGTTCCGATCGGGCGAAAAACCAGGGACTAGTTCGCAAAAGTAGGTTTTTAACATATTCGTGAATAATTAATAAACTGTTTGATTGACAGCAATGGTTCTAGAGGCAAAGTTGTTCAGCATGAGCAGATCTATCAAATGATATGCATTTTGTGATGATAAGTGTAACACCACGTGATTACAGAGCCATAAAACTCGTTAGCGCCAACTAGTGGCCGATTTCTTTCAAAATTCTTACAGACCTCTAGGGCCATGAGTCGAACATGCCCACTGAGTTTTGTTCCGATCAGCCTCCGTTAACCTTGTCTAATAGGTGCTCAAATTTTATTGGCCGATGGCGGCCATGTTTTTTGAGATACACCAATGTCCTCATAGATATACATGACAGCTTGGACCAAGACACTGCATACCAATTTTCAAGTCAATCGGACTAACGGTCAGGTGGTTACAGCCTTATTTATGTTTTTTTCATGTTATAGCGCCACCATGTGGCCAATCGCCGCAATCTTTTTACTGTGACCTCAGATTGACTTCTTACACAGGTGTACCGAGTTTGGTGAAGATACCTCATTTACTTCTGGAGTTATAGCCATTTTAGTAAAATAGGCTCCGCCTTCTTCAAATATTTTGGCGCCTCTTAGCGACCGTCAATCGAAATTTCAACTTTTTTTCGATAATTATTGATAGTCTGACTCCAGAGAACATTTCTGCACTGGTTTGGTTCCGATCGGACACAAAACCAGGGACTAGTTCGCAAAAGTAGGTTTTGGACATAATTCAAAATGGCGGAAAATTTGCATACCGGAAATGAAATCCTTGAGGCCTTTTTTGTTCGGCTTGACCCAAGGATTCCAATGATATAAGACACTTGAGTCTGTGACAAACGGTTAATGAGATTTAAGCAAAAATGTGATTTTTTTTTGTTTTTTGCACTGTAGCGCCACCTATGGGCCAATCGGGGTCATATTTTGATAACCTCTCCTCGATTTTTGTACTACCATCTGGCAAAGTTTCAAGTCTCTAGCATTTACGGTTTGGGCTGCACGATGCGTTTTACGGCAGAAGAAAAATAATAATAATAATTAAAGCTGCAAGCAGCATTTATCGGGGTTCAAGCTATTAAGGCCTTTAAGGGTTTTTAAGCACAAAAGCATCAAAAGTTATCAGGTTTTATTTAGCAAGCATGTAACCACTGACATAATAGATGGAAAAGACCATTTACAGCCAATACAGGCAATGTACCATAGGAAATATATGGTTTTAAAGCTTTTTAACAGTTATAGCGCCACCTATAGTCCGATCTCCATAAAATTTGGTATGCTTGTTAATGATGTTATGTCACATATGCTCACCAATTTTTGTGAGGTTCTGAGTTTTCATTTAGGATTTATAGGCTTTTTAGTGTATTTTGCTACGCCCATTTTATAAATGACCCTATTACAGCCATCCAAATGCAAAAGTTCAACTTTTTTTTGATAGTTTTTGATCTAGAGAGTCCAGAGAATTGTCCTAGACTGGTCTGGTTCCAATCGTGCAAAAAACCTAGGACTAGTTCGCAAAAGTAGGTTTTTAACATGTTTGCGAATATTTAATGAACGGTTTGATTGACAGCAATGGTCCTTGAGGCAAAGTTGTTCAGGATGAGGAGATCTATCAAATGATATGCATATTGTGTGGATATTTGTAACACCACGTGATTACAGAGCTGTAAAACTCGTTAGCGCCAACTAGTGGCCGATTTCTTTCAAAATTGTTACAGACCTCTATGGCCTTGAGTCGAACATGCCCATCGAGTTTCGTTCCGATCGGCCTCCGTTAACCTTGTCTAATAGGTGCTCAAACTTCATTGGCCGATGGCGGCCATGTTTTTCGAGATACGCCAATGTCCTCATACACAT
Organism: Abramis brama; assembly: GCF_963993115.1. Lineage (NCBI taxonomy): Eukaryota > Metazoa > Chordata > Actinopteri > Cypriniformes > Leuciscidae > Abramis > Abramis brama. The sequence goes on from NC_139967.1 coordinate 47,353,689, forward strand.
ACATGGCACCTTGGACCAAGACACTGCATGCCAATTTTCAAGTCAATCGGACTAATGGTCAGGTGGTTATAGCCTGTTTTATGTTTTTTTCATGTTATAGCGCCACCATGTGGCCAATTGCCGCGGTTTTTTTACTGTGACCTCAGATTGACCTCTTACACATGTGTACCAAGTTTGGTGAAGATACCTCATTTATTTCTGGAGTTATAGCCATTTTAGTAAAATAGGCCCCTCCCACAACGTACGTTTTGGCGCCCCTTACCGTCCGTGAGTCGAAATTTCAACTTTTTTTCGATAGTTTTTGATAAACAGACTCTAGAGAACATTTCTGCACTGGTTTGGTTCCGATCGGGCGAAAAACCTAGGACTAGTTCGCAAAAGTATGTTTTTGACAAAATTCAAAATGGCGGAAAATCTATCATGGCGGAAATGAAATCGGAGATATACGTTTTGTTCGTCAGGCATCCAGCTTTCCAATGATATAACACACTTGAGTCTACGTCATACGGTCTAGTAGTTATGAGCAGTTTCGCGCTTTTGGTTGCTATAGCGCCACCTATGGGCCAATCGGGGTCATACTTTGATAGGTTCTCCCCAAATTGAGGACTACCATTTGGCCAAGTTTCAAGGTTCCAGCTCTTACGGTTTGGTCTGCACGATGCGTTTTAGGGGAAAATAATAATAATAATAATAATAATTAAAGCTGCAAGCAGCATTTATCGGGGTTCAAGCATTTAAGGCCTTTAAGCACATAAGCATTTAAGACATTAAGATTTGTTTAGAAAGCTTTTAACCACTGAAATAATAGATGGAAAAGTCCATTTACAGCCAATACAGGCAAGCTTTTTAACAGTTATAGCGCCACCTATAGTCCGATCTCCATGATATTTTGCATGCTTGTTAATGATGTTGTGGCACATATGCTCACCAATTTTCGTGAAGTTCTGAGTTTTCGTTTAGGATTTATAGGCTTTTGAGTGCATTTTGCCACGCCCATTTTCTTTATGACCCAATTATACCCATGCGAAAAATGCAAAAGTTCAACTTTTTTTCGATAATTATTGATCTAGAGAGTCCAGAGAATTGTCCTAGACTGGTCTGGTTCTGATCGGGCGAAAAACCAGGGACTAGTTCGCAAAAGTAGGTTTTTAACATATTCATGAATATTTAATGAACAGTTTGATTGACAGTGATGGTTCTTGAGGCAAAGTTGTTCAGCATGAGCAGATCTATCAAATGATATGCATTTTGTGATGATAAGTGTAACACCACGTGATTACAGAGCCTTAAAACTCGTTAGCGCCAACTAGTGGCCGATTTCTTTCAAAATTCTTACAGACCTCTAGGGGCTTGAGCCGAACATGCCCATCGAGTTTCGCTCCGATCGGACTTCGTTAACGATGCTCAAACCTCATTGGCCAATGGCAGCCATGTTTTTCGAGATACGCCAATATCCTTTTAGACATACATGGCCCCTTGGGCCAAGACACTGCATACCAAATTTCAAGTCATTCGGAAAAACGGTCAGTTGTCTATATGTTTTTATTTGTTTTATAGCGCCACCATGTGGCCAATCGACGCAATTTTTTTACTGTGACCTCAGATTGACCTCTTACACATGTGTTCCAAGTTTGGTGAAGTTTACTTAATTACTTCTTGAGTTATAGCCATTTTAGTAAAATAGGCTCCTCCCACAACGTTAATTTTGCACCCCCTAGCGACCATTAATCGAAATTTCAACTTTTTTTCAATAATTATTGATCTTCAGACTCCAGAGAACAATTCCGCACTGGTTTGGTTCCGATCGGGCGAAAAACCAGGGACTAGTTCGCAAAAGTAGGTTTTTGACAAAATTCAAAATGGCGAAAAATCTATCATGGTGGAAATGAAATCGGAGATATACGTTTTTTTCTTCAGGAGCTCTGGATTTCAATGATATAAGACACTTGAAGCTACGCCTTACGGTCTGGGAGTTCTGAGCAGTTTTGCGCTTTTGATTGCTATAGCGCCACCTATGGGCCGATTGGGCTGAGTCCGTGTATCTGAGTAGCGAGCAATAGTACTACCATCTGGCAAAGTTTCAAGTCTCTAGGTCTTACGGTTTGGGCTGCACGATGCGTTTTATGGCGGAAAAATAATAATAATAAAAATCAGGACGATTACAATAGGGTTTCAGCACTTCGTGCTTGAACCCCTAATAATAAAAATCAGTACAATTACAATAGGGTTTCAGCACTTCGTGCTTGAACCCCTAAAAATCAGTACAATTACAATAGGGTTTCAGCACTTCGTGCTTGAACCCCTAATTAAAGCTGCAAGCAGCATTTATCGGGGTTCAAGCATTTAAGGCCTTTAAGCACATAAGCATTTAAGACATTAAGATTTATTTAGAAAGCTTTTAACCACTGAAATAATAGATTGAAAAGTCCATTTACAGCCAATACAGGCAATTTACCATAGGAAATATGTGGTTTTAAAGCTTTTTAACAGTTATAGTGCCACCTTTGGTCCGATGTCCATAAAATTTGGCATGCTTGTTAATGATGTTATGTGACATATGCTCACCAATTTTTGTGAAGTTTTGAGTTTTCATTTAGGATTTATAGGCTTTTTAGTGAATTTTGCCACGCCCATTTTATAAATGACCCTATTACAGCCATCCAAATGCAAAAGTTCAACTTTTTTTTGATAATTATTGATCTAGAGAGTTCAGAGAATTGTCCTAGACTGGTTTGGTTCCGATCGGGCGGAAAACCAGGGACTAGTTCGCAAAAGTAGGTTTTGAACATGTTTGCGAATCTTAAATGAACGGTTTGATTGACAGCAATGGTTCTTGAGGCAAAGTTGTTCAGTATGAGGAGATCTATCAACTGATATGCATATTGTGTGGATGTATGCAACACCACGTGATTACAGAGCCGAAAAAACTCGTTAGCGCCAACTAGTGGCCGATTTCTTTCAAAATTCTTACAGACCTCTTGGGCCATGAGTCGAACATGCCCATCGAGTTTCGTTCCGATCAGCCTCCGTTAATCTTGTCTAATAGGTGCTCAAACTTCATTGGCCGATGGCGGCCATGTTTTTTGAGATATGTCAATGTCCTCATAGGCATACATGGCACCTTGGACCAAGACACTGGATACCAATTTTCAAGTCAATCGGACAAACGGTCAGGTGGTTATAGCCCTTTTCATGTTTTTTTCAAGTTATAGCGCCACCTACTGTTCAATCGTCGCGATTTTTTTACTGTGACCTCAAATTGAACTATTATACATGTGTACCGAGTTTGGTGAAGATACCTCATTTATTTCTCGAGTTATAGCCGTTTTAGTAAAATAAGCTCCTCCCACAACGTACGTTTTGGCGCCCCCTAGCGACCGTGAATCGAAATTTCAACTTTTTTTCGATAATTATTGATATTCAGACTCCAGAGAACATTTCTGCACTGGTTTGGTTCCAATCGGACGAAAAACCTAGGACTAGTTCGCAAAAGTAGGTTTTTGAGAAAATTCAAAATGGCGGAAAATTTTCCCAGGCGGAAATGAAATCGGAGATATACGTTTTGACCGTCTTGAGCCAAGGATTACAGTGATATAAGACACTTGATTCTATGACAAACCGTCTAGGAGTTATGGCTGATTTCATACTTTTGCTTGCTATAGCGCCACCTATTGACCAATCGTGGTCATACTTTGATAGGTTCTCCCCAAATTGAGGACTACCATTTGGCTGAGTTTCAAGTCTCCAGCATTTACGGTTTGGGCTGCACGATGCGTTTTAGGGGAAAATAATAATAATAATTAAAGCTGCAAGCAGCATTTATCGGGGTTCAAGCAGTTAAGGCCTTTAAGGCATTTAAGCACAAAAGCATCAAAAGTTATTAAGATTTATTTAGCAAGCATGTAACCACTGACATAATAGATGGAAAAGACCATTTACAGCCAATACAGGCAATTTGCCATGGGATATATATGGTTTTAAAGCTTTTTAACAGTTATAGCGCCACCTATGGTCCGATCTCCATAAAATTGTTTACTGTGACCTCAAATTGAACCCATACACATGTGTACTGAGTTTGGTGAAGATATCTCATTTACTTCTTGAGTTATAGCCATTTGAGTAAAATAGGCTCCTCCCACAACGATTTGCCACATTCTAGAATTATTTAATATGATTCTAGCATGATTTACTATCATATACCATGTTCCAGAATGATTTATTAGGATTCTAGCATGATTTACCTTGATACACCTCATTTCAGTATTATTTACTATGATTTACAATGTTTCTAGCATGATTAACCACATTACTAGCAATTATGTGAAGTGTCAGTGCAAATGAGGTGATGAACACTGACAAAATATTATTGTGTTATAATAGTTAGTTATATACGTGATTTTTAGTGTGTGTCCAAGTATGAATGCAAAAGCACATGTAAAATATTTCATTATTAAGTAGAATGGCCAGCAGAGGGCACTAGAAGACCACTTATTGGCTCACTTTCACTTTAAACCAGTTTTCTGCACTAAAGCAAACCAGTTTTTCCATGTTAACTCAATGCATGCTTACACACACACACACACACACACACACACACACACACACACACACACACACACACACACACAGCATAGTTAACCATGATTTACCATGATATACCACGTTCTAGTATTATTTACCAGGAGATAAACGACAATCTAGTATTATTTACTTTGATTTACCATGTTTCTAGCCTGATTTATCACATTACTAGCAATTATTTGAAGTGTCAGTGCAAATAAAGTGATTAACACTGACAAAATATGATTGTGTTATAATAGTTATTGCTATATAAGTGATTTTTTTAGTGTGTATTCAAGTATGAATGCAAGCACATGTTGAAATATTTCATTAATAAGTAGAATGGCCAGCAGAGGGCAGTAGAAGACCACTTATTGGCTCACTTTCACTTTAAACCAGTTTTCTGCACTAAAGCAAACCAGTTTATCCATGTTAACTCAATGCATGCTTACACACACACACACACACACACACACACACACACACACACAGCATAGTTAACCATGATTTACCATGATTTACCACATTACTAGCAATTATTTGAAGTGTCAGTGCAAATAAAGTGATTAACACTGACAAAATATGATTGTGTTATAATAGTTATTGCTATATAAGTGATTTTTAGTGTGTATTCAAGTATAAATGCAAGCACATGTGGAAAAATTTAATTAATAAGTAGAATGGCCAGCAGAGGGCAGTAGAAGACCACTTATTGGCTCACTTTCACTTTAAACCTCATGATTTTGACCAGTTTTCTGCACTAAAGCAAACCAGTGTTTCCATGTTAACTCAATAATGCATACTTGCTACATATGCTACACACAATAATGCTACACACACACACACACACACACACACACACACACACACACACACACACACAAATGTTTCAGTGATATTGGTGTCACATTCACCTTCATCACATTCACCTTCTGTCTTCATCACATTCACCATCTGTCGTCATCACCTGCACCTGCTCCTCATCACCCTCCTCATCATCACCTGCTCCTCATCATCATAACCGTCACCTGTTGTCCTTGTCTTGATCTGTGTATTTAAGTTCCCCTCTCATCCATTATCATTGTCGGTTATTGTTTGTGCACTAGCACTCTGTTATGTTTGTTTTCATGTTGGAAAATAAAACCTTTGTTATATTTGTACCACACACACACACACACACTCACACACACACACACACACACACACACACACACACACACACACACACACACACACACACACACACCATCATTTATCATGATTTACCATGGCTGATACCAATACCAATATGAGAAAATGACTATTTTAAACAGCAGGGGGCAGTAAAATACCACTTATTGGCTTAACATGCCATTAATTCATATCATTTTCACCTTTTTAACTGTTATAGAGGCAAATTTTGTCCGATCTGTCTGAAAATTTTCATGCTTGTTCAGGGTGATATTTCACACGTTCTGACTTGTTTTTAAGAAGGTCTGAGCATTGATTAAAGAGATATAGGCTTTCGGGGACACTTGGTAAAGGCCAGATTTTGAAGTGAACCTATTATAGCTATCCAAATGAAGTAGTTCAACTTTTTCTGACAATTATTGATCTAGTGAGTCCAGAGAATTGTATTGCACTAGTTTTGAACATTATGATATGAAAATTATATGATCAGAGATGGAAAAGACCATTTACAGCCAATACAGGCAGTTTACCATAGGAAATATATGATTTTAAAGCTTTTTAACAGTTATAGCGCCACCTATCGTCCGATCTCCATAGAATTTTTCATGCTTGTTAATGATGTTATGTCACATATGCTGACCAATTTTTGTGAAGTTCTGAGTTTTTATTTAGGATTTATAGGCTTTTTAATGTATTTTGACACGCCCATTTTATAAATTACCCTATTACAGCCATCCAAATGCAAAAGTTCAACTTTTTTTTGATAATTATTGATCTAGAGAGTCCAGAGAATTGTCCTAGACTGGTCTGGTTCCGATCGGGCAAAAAACCTAGGACTAGTTCGCAAAAGTAGGTTTTTAACATATTAATGAATAATTAATGAACAGTTTGATTGACAGCAATGGTTCTTGAGGCAAAGTTGTTCAGGATGAGGAGATCTATCAAATGATATGCATATTGTGTGGATATTTGTAACACCACGTGATTACAGAGCCGTAAAACTCGTTAGCGCCAACTAGTGGCCGATTTCTTTCAAAATTCTTACAGACCTTTAGGGCCATGAGCCGAACATGCCCATTGAGTTTCGTTCCGATCGGCCTCCGTTAACTTTGTCTAATAGGTGCTCAAACTTCGTTGGCCGATGGCGGCCATGTTTTTTGAGATACGCCAATGTCCTCATACACATACATGGCACCTTGGACCAAGACACTGCATACCAATTTTCAAGTCAATCGGACTAACGGTCAGGTGGTTATAGCCTGTTTTATGTTTTTTTCATTTTATAGCGCCACCATGAGGCCAATCGTCGCGATTTTTTTACTGTGACCCCAGAGTAAGCTCATACACATGTGTACCAAGTTTGGTGAAGATACCTCATTTACATCGGGAGTTATAGCCATTTTAGTAAAATAGGCCCCTCCCACAACGTACGTTTTGGCGCCCCTTAGCGACCGTGAATCGAAATTTCCACTTTTTTTCGATAATTATTGATATTCAGTCTCCAGAGAACATTTCTGCACTAGTTTGGTTCCAATCGGGCAAAAAAACAGGGACTAGTTCGCAAAAGTAGATTTTTGACAAAATTCAAAATGGCGGAAAATCTATCATGGCGGAAATGAAATCGGAGATATACGTTTTGTTCGTCAGGCGTCCAGCTTTCCAATGATATAAGACACTTGAGTCTACGACATACGGTCTAGGAGTTATGAGCAGTTTCGCGCTTTTGGTTGTTATAGCGCCACCTATGGGCCAATCGGGGTCATAATCTCTGAACCTTTCCTCGATTTTTGTACTACCATCTGTCAAAGTTTCAAAGTTCCAGCTCTTACGGTTTGGGCTGCACGATGCGTTTTACGGCGGAATAATAATAATAATAATAATAATAATTAAAGCTGCAAGCAGCATTTATCGGGGTTCAAGCATTTAAGGCCTTTAAGCACATAAGCATTTAAGACATTAAGATTTATTTAGAAAGCTTTTAACCACTGAAATAATAGATGGAAAAGTCCATTTACAGCCAATACAGGCAAGCTTTTTAACAGTTATAGCGCCACCTATTGTCCGATCTCCATGAAACTTTGCACGCTTGTTTACAATGTTATGGCACATATGCTCACCAATTTTTGTGAAGTTCTGAGTTTTCGTTTAGGATTTATAGGCTTTTGAGTGCATTGTGCCACGCCCATTTTCTTTATGACCCAATATACCCATGCGAAAAATGCTAAAGTTCAACTTTTTTTTGATAATTATTTATCTAGAGAGTCCATAGAATTGTCCTAGACTTGTTTGGTTCCGATCGGGCGAAAAACCTAGGACTAGTTCGCAAAAGTAGGTTTTTAACATAATTACGAATATTTAATGAACGGTTTGATTGACAGCAATAGTTCTTGAGGCAAAGTTGTTCAGCATGAGCAGATCTATCAAATGATATGCATTTTGTGACAATAAGTGTAACACCACGTGATTACAGAGCCATTAAACTCGTTAGCGCCAACTAGTGGCCGATTTCTTTCAAAATTCTTACAGACCTCTAGGGGCTTGAGCCGAACATGCCCACTGAGTTTCGTTCTGATTGGCCTCCGTTAACCTTGTCTAATAGGTGCTCAAACTTCATTGGCCGATGGCGGCCATGTTTTTCGAGATACACCAATGTCCTCATAGATATACATGACAGCTTGGACCAAGACACTGCATACCAATTTTCAAGTCAATCGGACTAACGGTCAGGTGGTTACAGCCTGATTTATGTTTTTTTCATGTTATAGCGCCACCATGTGGCCAATCGCCGCAATCTTTTTACTATGACCTCAGATTGACCTCTTACACATGTGTACCGAGTTTGGTGAAGATACCTCATTTACTTCTGGAGTTATAGCCATTTTAGTAAAATAGGCTCCGCCTTCTTCAAACATTTTGGCGCCTCTTAGCGACCGTCAATCGAAATTTCAACTTTTTTTCGATAATTATTGATATTCTGACTCCAGAGAACATTTCTGCACTGGTTTGGTTCCGATCGGACACAAAACCAGGGACTAGTTCGCAAAAGTAGGTTTTGGACATAATTCAAAATGGCGGAAAATTTGCATACCGGAAATGAAATCCTTGAGGCCTTTTTTGTTCGGCTTGACCCAAGGATTCCAATGATATAAGACACTTGAGTCTGTGACAAACGGTTAATGAGATTTAAGCAAAAATGTGATTTTTTTTTGTTTTTTGCACTGTAGCGCCACCTATGGGCCAATCGGGGTCATATTTTGATAACCTCTCCTCGATTTTTGTACTACCATCTGGCAAAGTTTCAAGTCTCTAGCATTTACGGTTTGGGCTGCACGATGCGTTTTACGGCAGAAGAAAAATAATAATAATTAAAGCTGCAAGCAGCATTTATCGGGGTTCAAGCAGTTAAGGCCTTTAAGGCATTTAAGCACAAAAGCATCAAAAGTTATTAAGATTGATTTAGGAAGCATGTAACCACTGACATAATAGATGGAAAAGACCATTTACAGCCAATATAGGCAATTTGCCATGGGATATATATGGTTTTAAAGCTTTTTAACAGTTATAGCGCCACCTATGGTCCGATCTCCATAAAATTGTTTACTGTGACCTCAAATTGAACCCATACACATGTGTACTGAGTTTGGTGAAGATATCTCATTTACTTCTTGAGTTATAGCCATTTGAGTAAAATAGGCTCCTCCCACAACGATTTGCCACATTCTAGAATTATTTAATATGATTCTAGCATGATTTACTATCATATACCATGTTCCAGAATGATTTATTAGGATTCTAGCATGATTTACCTTGATACACCTCATTTCAGTATTATTTACTATGATTTACAATGTTTCTAGCATGATTAACCACATTACTAGCAATTATGTGAAGTGTCAGTGCAAATGAGGTGATGAACACTGACAAAATATTATTGTGTTATAATAGTTAGTTATATACGTGATTTTTGTGTGTGTGTCCAAGTATGAATGCAAAAGCACATGTAAAATATTTCATTATTAAGTAGAATGGCCAGCAGAGGGCACTAGAAGACCACTTATTGGCTCACTTTCACTTTAAACCAGTTTTCTGCACTAAAGCAAACCAGTTTTTCCATGTTAACTCAATGCATGCTTACACACACACACACACACACACACACACAGCATAGTTAACCATGATTTACCATGATATACCACGTTCTAGTATTATTTACCAGGAGATAAACGACAATCTAGTATTATTTACTTTGATTTACCATGTTTCTAGCCTGATTTATCACATTACTAGCAATTATTTGAAGTGTCAGTGCAAATAAAGTGATTAACACTGACAAAATATGATTGTGTTATAATGGTTATTGCTATATAAGTGATTTTTTTAGTGTGTATTCAAGTATGAATGCAAGCACATGTTGAAATATTTCATTAATAAGTAGAATGGCCTGCAGAGGGCAGTAGAAGACCACTTATTGGCTCACTTTCACTTTAAACCAGTTTTCTGCACTAAAGCAAACCAATTTATCCATGTTAACTCAATGCATGCTTACACACACACACACACACACACACACACACACACACAGCATAGTTAACCATGATTTACCACATTACTAGCAATTATTTGAAGTGTCAGTGCAAATAAAGTGATTAACACTGACAAAATATGATTGTGTTATAATAGTTATTGCTATATAAGTGATTTTTAGTGTGTATTCAAGTATAAATGCAAGCACATGTGGAAAAATTTAATTAATAAGTAGAATGGCCAGCAGAGGGCAGTAGAAGACCACTTATTGGCTCACTTTCACTTTAAACCTCATGATTTTGACCAGTTTTCTGCACTAAAGCAAACCAGTGTTTCCATGTTAACTCAATAATGCATACTTGCTACATATGCTACACACAATAATGCTACACACACACACACACACACACACACACACACACACACACACACACACAAATGTTTCAGTGATATTGGTGTCACATTCACCTTCATCACATTCACCTTCTGTCTTCATCACATTCACCATCTGTCGTCATCACCTGCACCTGCTCCTCATCACCCTCCTCATCATCACCTGCTCCTCATCATCATAACCGTCACCTGTTGTCCTTGTCTTGATCTGTGTATTTAAGTTCCCCTCTCATCCATTATCATTGTCGGTTATTGTTTGTGCACTAGCACTCTGTTATGTTTGTTTTCATGTTGGAAAATAAAACCTTTGTTATATTTGTACCACACACACACACACACACACACACACACACACACACACACACCATCATTTATCATGATTTACCATGGCTGATACCAATACCAATATGAGAAAATGACTATTTTAAACAGCAGGGGGCAGTAAAATACCACTTATTGGCTTAACATGCCATTAATTCATATCATTTTCACCTTTTTAACTGTTATAGAGGCAAATTTTGTCCGATCTGTCTGAAAATTTTCATGCTTGTTCAGGGTGATATTTCACACGTTCTGACTTGTTTTTAAGAAGGTCTGAGCATTGATTAAAGAGATATAGGCTTTCGGGGACACTTGGTAAAGGCGAGATTTTGAAGTGAACCTATTATAGCTATCCAAATGAAGTAGTTCAACTTTCTGACAATTATTGATCTAGTGAGTCCAGAGAATTGTATTGCACTAGTTTTTTAACATTATGATATGAAAATTATATGATCAGAGATGGAAAAGACCATTTACAGCCAATACAGGCAGTTTACCATAGGAAATATATGATTTTAAAGCTTTTTAACAGTTATAGCGCCACCTATCGTCCGATCTCCATAGAATTTTTCATGCTTGTTAATGATGTTATGTCACATATGCTGACCAATTTTTGTGAAGTTCTGAGTTTTTATTTAGGATTTATAGGCTTTTTAATGTATTTTGACACGCCCATTTTATAAATTACCCTATTACAGCCATCCAAATGCAAAAGTTCAACTTTTTTTTGATAATTATTGATCTAGAGAGTCCAGAGAATTGTCCTAGACTGGTCTGGTTCCGATCGGGCAAAAAACCTAGGACTAGTTCGCAAAAGTAGGTTTTTAACATATTCATGAATATTTAATGAACTGTTTGATTGACAGCAATGGTTCTAGAGGCAAAGTTGTTCAGCATGAGCAGATCTATCATATGATATGCATTTTGTGACGATAAGTGTAACACCACGTGATTACAGAGCCATAAAACTCGTTAGCGCCAACTAGTGGCCGATTTCTTTCAAAATTCTTACAGACCTCTAGGGGCTTGAGCCGAACATGCCCACTGAGTTTTGTTCCGATCGGCCTCCGTTAACCTTGTCTAATAGGTGCTCAAACTTCATTGGCCGATAGCGGCCATGTTTTTTGAGATACACCAATGTCCTCATAGACATACATGGCACCTTGGACCAAGACACTGCATACCAATTTTCAAGTCAATCGGACTAACGGTCAGGTGGTTATAGCCTGTTTTATGTTTTTTTCATATTATAGCGCCACCATGAGGCCAATCACCGCGATTTTTTTACTGTGACCTCAACTTGAGCTCATACATATGTGTACCGAGTTTGGTGAAAATATCTCATTTCGTTCACGAGTTATAGCCATTTTTGTATAATTAGCTCCGCCTCCTGCGAACGTTTTGATGCCCCTTAGCAACCGTGGATCGAAATTTTAACTTTTTTTCGATAATTATTGATATTCAGACTCCTGTGAATATTTCTGCACTGGTTTGGTTCCGATCGGGCGAAAAACCAGGGACTAGTTCGCAAAAGTAGGTTTTGGACAAAATCCAAAATGGCGGAAAAATTTGCATACCGGAAATGAAATCCTTGAGGCCTTTTTTGTTCGGCTTGACCCAAGGATTCCAAAGATATAAGACACTTGAGTCTGTGACAAAGGGTTGATGAGATTTAAGCAAAAATATGCAATTTTTTTGTTTTTTGCACTGTAGCGCCACCTATTGGCCAATCTAGCTCATATTCTCTGAACCTCTCCTCGATTTTTGTACTACCTTCTGGCCAGGTTTCAAGTCTCTAGCACTTACGGTTTAGGCTGCACGATGCGTTTTACGGCGGAATAATAATAATAATTAAAGCTGCAAGCAGCATTTATCGGGGTTCAAGCAGTTAAGGCCTTTAAGGCATTTAAGCACAAAAGCATCAAAAGTTATTAAGATTTATTTAGCAAGCATGTAACCACTGACATAATAGATGGAAAAGACCATTTACAGCCAATACAGGCAATTTGCCATGGGATATATATGGTTTTAAAGCTTTTTAACAGTTATAGCGCCACCTATGGTCCGATCTCCATAAAATTGTTTACTGTGACCTCAAATTGAACCCATACACATGTGTACTGAGTTTGGTGAAGATATCTCATTTACTTCTTGAGTTATAGCCATTTGAGTAAAATAGGCTCCTCCCACAACGATTTGCCACATTCTAGAATTATTTAATATGATTCTAGCATGATTTACTATCATATACCATGTTCCAGAATGATTTATTAGGATTCTAGCATGATTTACCTTGATACACCTCATTTCAGTATTATTTACTATGATTTACAATGTTTCTAGCATGATTAACCACATTACTAGCAATTATGTGAAGTGTCAGTGCAAATGAGGTGATGAACACTGACAAAATATTATTGTGTTATAATAGTTAGTTATATACGTGATTTTTAGTGTGTGTCCAAGTATGAATGCAAAAGCACATGTAAAAGCTCCAAAACTCTGGAATAGCCTTCCTGATACTGTTCGTTGCTCAGACTCGCTCTCCCAGTTTAAAACTAGATTAAAGTCGCATCTCTTCAGCCAGGCATTCATATAATATTTTTAATCTTACAGTTCAAATTACAATCCGGCCTCTAGTTAATAAACGCCAGAGGAGAACTGGCCCCCGACTGAGCCTGGGTTCTCCCAAGGTTTTTTTTTTCTCCATTGGGTCACCTGATGGAGTTTTAGGACACTATTAGGTCACTTGATGGAGTTTTTCGGTTCCTTGCCACTGTTGCCTTTGGCTTGCTCAGTTGGGGATATTCTGGGGATATCTAATTTGATTTTATCAATAAATTCCACTAGAAACAAACCTTGTTGTATTATTTTAATTTAATACTGTGAAGCTGCTTTGATACAATCTGTATTGTGAAAAGCGCTATACAAATATACTTGACTTGACTTGACTTGACTTAAAATATTTCATTATTGAGTAGAATGGCCAGCAGAGGGCACTAGAAGACCACTTATTGGCTCACTTTCACTTTAAACCAGTTTTCTGCACTAAAGCAAACCAGTTTTTCCATGTTAACTCAATGCATGCTTACACACACACACACACACACACACACACACACACATACACACACAGTTTAGTTAACCATGATTTACCATGATATACCACGTTCTAGTATTATTTACCAGGAGATAAACGACAATCTAGTATTATTTACTTTGATTTACCATGTTTCTAGCCTGATTTATCACATTACTAGCAATTATTTGAAGTGTCAGTGCAAATAAAGTGATTAACACTGACAAAATATGATTGTGTTATAAAAGTTATTGCTATATAAGTGATTTTTTTAGTGTGTATTCAAGTATGAATGCAAGCACATGTTGAAATATTTCATTAATAAGTAGAATGGCCAGCAGAGGGCAGTAGAAGACCACTTATTGGCTCACTTTCACTTTAAACCAGTTTTCTGCACTAAAGCAAACCAGTTTATCCATGTTAACTCAATGCATGCTTACACACACACACACACACACACACACACACACACACACACACACACACACACACACACACACACACACACAGACACACACACACAGCATAGTTAACCATGATTTACCATGATTTACCACATTACTAGCAATTATTTGAAGTGTCAGTGCAAATAAAGTGATTAACACTGACAAAATATGATTGTGTTATAATAGTTATTGCTATATAAGTGATTTTTAGTGTGTATTCAAGTATAAATGCAAGCACATGTGGAAAAATTTAATTAATAAGTAGAATGGCCAGCAGAGGGCAGTAGAAGACCACTTATTGGCTCACTTTCACTTTAAACCTCATGATTTTGACCAGTTTTCTGCACTAAAGCAAACCAGTGTTTCCATGTTAACTCAATAATGCATACTTGCTACATATGCTACACACAATAATGCTACACACACACACACACACACACACACACACACACACACACACACACACACACACACACACACAAATGTTTTAGTGATATTGGTGTCACATTCACCTTCATCACATTCACCTTCTGTCTTCATCACATTCACTATCTGTCGTCATCACCTGCACCTGCTCCTCATCACCCTCCTCATCATCACCTGCTCCTCATCATCATAACCGTCACCTGTTGTCCTTGTCTTGATCTGTGTATTTAAGTTCCCCTCTCATCCATTATCATTGTCGGTTATTGTTTGTGCACTAGCACTCTGTTATGTTTGTTTTCATGTTGGAAAATAAAACCTTTGTTATATTTGTACCACACACACACACACACACACACACACACACACACACACACACACACACACACACACACACACACACACACCATCATTTATCATGATTTACCATGGCTGATACCAATACCAATATGAGAAAATGACTATTTTAAACAGCGGGGGGCAGTAAAATACCACTTATTGGCTTAACATGCCATTAATTCATATCATTTTCACCTTTTTAACTGTTATAGAGGCAAATTTTGTCCGATCTGTCTGAAAATTTTCATGCTTGTTCAGGGTGATATTTCACACGTTCTGACTTGTTTTTAAGAAGGTCTGAGCATTGATTAAAGAGATATAGGCTTTCGGGGACACTTGGTAAAGGCCAGATTTTGAAGTGAACCTATTATAGCTATCCAAATGAAGTAGTTCAACTTTTTCTGACAATTATTGATCTAGTGAGTCCAGAGAATTGTATTGCACTAGTTTTGAACATTATGATATGAAAATTATATGATCAGAGATGGAAAAGACCATTTACAGCCAATACAGGCAGTTTACCATAGGAAATATATGATTTTAAAGCTTTTTAACAGTTATAGCGCCACCTATCGTCCGATCTCCATAGAATTTTTCATGCTTGTTAATGATGTTATGTCACATATGCTGACCACTTTTTGTGAAGTTCTGAGTTTTTATTTAGGATTTATAGGCTTTTTAATGTATTTTGACACGCCCATTTTATAAATGACCCTATTAGAGCCATCCAAATGCAAAAGTTCAACTTTTTTTTGATAGTTTTTGATCTAGAGAGTCCAGAGAATTGTCCTAGACTGGTCTGGTTCCGATCGGGCGAAAAACCTAGGACTAGTTCGCAAAAGTAGGTTTTTAACATGTTTGCGAATATTTAATGAACGGTTTGATTGACAGCAATGGTTCTTGAGGCAAAGTTGTTCAGGATGAGGAGATCTATCAAATGATATGCATATTGTGTGGATATTTGTAACACCACGTGATTACAGAGCCATAAAACTCGTTAGCGCCAACTAGTGGCCGATTTCTTTCAAAATTCTTACAGACCTCTAGGGCCTTGAGTCGAACATGCCCATCGAGTTTCGTTCCGATCGGCCTCCGTTAACCTTGTCTAATAGGTGCTCAAATTTCATTGGCCGATGGCGGCCATGTTTTTTGAGATACGCCAATGTCCTCATACACATACATGGCACCTTGGACCAAGACACTGCATACCAATTTTCAAGTCAATCGGACTAACGGTCAGGTGGTTATAGCCTGTTTTATGTTTTTTTCATGTTATAGCGCCACCATGTGGCCAATCGCCGCGGTTTTTTTACTGTGACCTCAGATTGACCTCTTACACATGTGTACCAAGTTTGGTGAAGATACCTCATTTACTTCTGGAGTTATAGCCATTTTAGTAAAATAGGCCCTGCCCACGACGTACGTTTTGGCGCCCCTTAGCGTCCGTGAATCGAAATTTCAACTTTTTTTCGATAGTTTTTGATATTCAGACTCAAGAGAACATTTCTGCACTGGATTGGTTCCGATCGGGCGAAAAACCTAGGACTAGTTCGCAAAAGTAGGTTTTTGACAAAATTCAAAATGGCGGAAAATCTATCATGGCGGAAATGAAATCGGAGATATACGTTTTGTTCGTCAGGCGTCCAGCTTTCCAATGATATAAGACACTTGAGTCTACGACATACGGTCTAGTAGTTATGAGCAGTTTTGCGCTTTTGGTTGCTATAGCGCCACCTATGGGCCAATCGGGGTCATACTTTTATAGGTTCTCCCCAAATTGAGGACTACCATTTGGCCAAGTTTCAAGGTTCCAGCTCTTACGGTTTGGTCTGCACGATGCGTTTAAGGGGAAAATAATAATAATAATAATAATAATAATAAAAATCAGTACAATTACAATAGGGTTTCAGCACTTCGTGCTTGAACCCCTAATTAAAGCTGCAAGCAGCATTTATCGGGGTTCAAGCAGTTAAGGCCTTTAAGGCATTTAAGCAAAAAAGCATCAAAAGTCATTAAGATTTATTTAGCAAGCATGTAACCACTGACATAATAGATGGAAAAGACCATTTACAGCCAATACAGGCAAATTGCCATGGGATATATATGGTTTTAAAGCTTTTTAACAGTTATAGCGCCACCTATGGTCCGATCTCCATAAAATTGTTTATTGTGACCTCAAATTGAACCCATACACATGTGTACTGATTTTGGTGAAGATATCTCATTTACTTCTTGAGTTATAGCCATTTGAGTAAAATAGGCTCCTCCCACAACGATTTGCCACATTCAAGAATTATTTAATATGATTCTAGCATGATTTACTATCATATACCATGTTCCAGAATGATTTATTAGGATTCTAGCATGATTTACCTTGATACACCTCATTTCAGTATTATTTACTATGATTTACAATGTTTCTAGCATGATTAACCACATTACTAGCAATTATGTGAAGTGTCAGTGCAAATGAGGTGATGAACACTGACAAAATATTATTGTGTTATAATAGTTAGTTATATACGTGATTTTTAGTGTGTGTCCAAGTATGAATGCAAAAGCACATGTAAAATATTTCATTATTAAGTAGAATGGCCAGCAGAGGGCACTAGAAGACCACTTATTGGCTCACTTTCACTTTAAACCAGTTTTCTGCACTAAAGCAAACCAGTTTTTCCATGTTAATTCAATGCATGCTTACACACACACACACACACACACACACACTTACCATAGTTTATCATGATTTACCATGGCTGATACCAATACCAATATGACAAAATTACTATTTTAAACAGCAGGGGGCAGTAAAATACCACTTATTGGCTTAACATGCCATTAATTCATATCATTTTCACCTTTTTAACTGTTATAGAGGCAAATTTTGTCAGATCTGTCTGAAAATTTTCATGCATGTTCAGAGAGATATTTCACATGTTCTGACTTGTTTTTAAGAAGGTTTGAACATTCATTAAAGAGATATAGGCTTTTGGGGACACTTGGTAATGGCCACATATTGAAGTGACACTATTATAGCCATCCAAATGAAGAAGTCATACTTTTTCTGATAATTATTGATCTAGAGAGTCCAGAGAATTGCACTGCACTGGTTTTGAACATTATTATATGAACATTATGATTATAGATGGAAAAGACCATTCACAGGCAATACAGGCAATTTACCATAGGAAATATATGGTTTTAAAGCTTTTTAACAGTTATAGCGCCACCTTTGGTCCGATCTCCATAAAAATTTCCATGCTTCTTTAGCATGGTACGACACATATGCTGACCAATTATCGTGATGTTCTGAGTTTTTGTTTAGAATTTATAGGCTTTTGATTGCATTTTGCCACGTCCATTTTCTTTATGACACAATTATACCCATGCGAAAAATGCAAAAGTTCAACTTTTTTTGATAATTATTGATCTAGAGAGTCCAGAGAATTGTCCTAGACTCGTTTGGTTCCGATCGGGCAAAAAAACAGGGACTAGTTCGCAAAAGTAGGTTTTTAACATATTCGTGAATAATTAATAAACTGTTTGATTGACAGCAATGGTTCTAGAGGCAAAGTTGTTCAGCATAAGCAGATCTATCAAATGATATGCATTTTGTGATGATAAGTGTAACACCACGTGATTACAGAGCCATAAAACTCATTAGCGCCAACTAGTGGCCGATTTCTTTCAAAATTCTTACAGACCTCTAGGGCCATGAGCCGAACATGCCCATTGAGTTTCGTTCCGATCGGCCTCCGTTAACCTTGTCTAATAGGTGCTCAAACTTCATTGGCCGATGGCGGCCATGTTTTTTGAGATACGCCAATGTCCTCATACACATACATGGCACCTTGGACCAAGACACTGCATACCAATTTTCAAGTCAATCGGACTAACGGTCAGGTGGTTATAGCCTGTTTTATGTTTTTTTCATTTTATAGCGCCACCATGAGGCCAATCGTCGCGATTTTTTTACTGTGACCCCAGATTGAACTCATACACATGTGTACCAAGTTTGGTGAAGATACCTCATTTACATCGGGAGTTATAGCCATTTTAGTAAAATAGGCCCCTCCCACAACGTACGTTTTGGCGCCCCTTAGCGACCGTGAATCGAAATTTCCACTTTTTTTCGATAATTATTGATATTCAGACGCCAGAGAACATTTCTGCACTGGTTTGGTTCCAATCGGGCAAAAAACCAGGGACTAGTTCGCAAAAGTAGGTTTTTGACAAAATTCAAAATGGCGGAAAATCTATCATGGCGGAAATGAAATCGGAGATATACGTTTTGTTCGTCAGGCATCCAGCTTTCCAATGATATAAGACACTTGAGTCTATGACATAAGGTCTAGGAGTTATGAACAGTTTCGCGCTTTTGGTTGCTATAGCGCCACCTATGGGCCAATCGGGGTCATAATCTCTGAACCTTTCCTCGATTTTTGTACTACCATCTGTCAAAGTTTCAAAGTTCCAGCTCTTACGGTTTGGGCTGCACGATGCGTTTTACGGCGGAATAATAATAATAATAATAATAATTAAAGCTGCAAGCAGCATTTATCGGGGTTCAAGCAGTTAAGGCCTTTAAGGCCTTTAAGCACAAAAGCATCAAAAGTTATTAGTTTTATTTAGCAAGCATCTAACCATTGACATAATAGATGAAAAAGACCATTTACAGCCAATACAGGCAATGCACCATAGGAAATATATGGTTTTAAAGCTTTTTTAACAGTTATAGCGCCACCTATGGTCTGATCTCCATAAAATTGCTTACTGTGACCTCAAATTGAACCCATACACATGTGTACTGAGTTTGGTGAAGATATCTCATTTACTTCTTGACTTATAGCCATTTTAGTAAAATAGGCTCCTCCCACAACAATTTACCACATTCTAGTATTATTTACTATGATTCTAGCATGATTGTGCTACAATAGTAATTGTTATATAAGTGATTTTTTAGTGTCTTATTGTTATATAAGTGATTTTTAGTGTATAATGAATGCAAAAGCATATGTGAGTAGACTTCATTAATAAGTAGAATGGCCAGCAGAGGGCAGTAGAAGACCAGTTATTGGCTCACTTTCACTTTAAACTTCATGATTTTCACCATTTTTCTGTACTAAAGCAAACCAGTTTTTCCATTTTAACTCCATAATGCATGTTTACACACACACACACACACACACACACACACACAAAGACAAATGTTGTTGTTTTTTCAATGCTATTGGGATATGTCATTATGAAAATATATTTCAATGGTCTATAAACATTTCACAAAGTCTTTGTAAGCTATTAATCAGAA
The DNA here is from genome assembly GCF_963993115.1 of Abramis brama. Lineage (NCBI taxonomy): Eukaryota > Metazoa > Chordata > Actinopteri > Cypriniformes > Leuciscidae > Abramis > Abramis brama. Next base: position 47,374,252 of record NC_139967.1, read on the forward strand.
GATTCAGAATTTATTCAGAAACCTAAGACTACACAAACACATTATGTTGTAGATACAGACATTTGAACTATATGATGTGATCAAACTGTCAATACTAATACTTTAACGGATGGATTTTGACTAAATGTAATTGTAATTGTAAATGTTAAAATAGTGATTTTATAAATTTTAAACAGCAGGGGGCAGTAAAATACAACTTATTGGCTTAATATGCCATTATATTCATATAATTTTCACCTTTTTAACTGTTATAGAGGCAAATTTTGTCCGATCGGTCTGAAAATTTTCATGCATGTTCAGAGTGATATTTCACTGGCTTTTTAAGAAGGTCTGAGTCATTCATTAAAGAGATATAGGCTTTCGGGGACACTTGGTAAAGGCTACATTTTGAAGTGAACCTATTATAACTATCCAAATGAAGTAGTTCAACTTTTTCTGACAATTATTGACCTAGTGAGTCCAGAGAATTGTATTGCACTAGTTTTGAACATTATGATATGAAAATTATATGATCAGAGATGGAAAAGACCTTTTACAGCCAATACAGGCAGTTTACCATAGGAAATATATGGTTTTAAAGCTTTTTAACAGTTATAGCGCCACCTATGGTCCGATCTCCATAAAATTTGGCATGCTTGTTAATGATGTTATGTCACATATGCTCACCGATTTTTGTGAAGTTCTGAGTTTTTATTTAGGATTTATAGGATATTTAATGTATTTTGCCACGCCCATTTTATAAATGACCCTATTAGAGCCATCCAAATGCAAAATTTCAACTTTTTTTTGATAGTTTTTGATCTAGAGAGTCCAGAGAATTGTCCTAGACTGGTCTGGTTCCGATCGGGTGAAAAACCTAGGACTAGTTCGCAAAAGTAGGTTTTTAACATGTTTGCGAATATTTAATGAATGGTTTGATTGACAGCAATGGTTCTTGAGGCAAAGTTGTTCAGGATGAGGAGATCTATCAAATGATATACATATTGTGTGGATATTTGTAACACCACGTGATTACAGAGCCGTAAAACTCGTTAGCGCCAACTAGTGGCCGATTTCTTTCAAAATTCTTACAGACCTCTAGGGCTATGAGTCGAACATGCCCACCGAGTTTCGTTCCGATCGGTCTCCATTAACCTTGTCTAATAGGTGCTCAAACTTCATTGGCCGATGGCGGCCATGTTTTTTGAGATACACCAATGTCCTCATAGATATACATGACAGCTTGGACCAAGACACTGCATACCAATTTTCAAGTCAATCGGACTAACGGTCAGGTGGTTACAGCCTGATTTATGTTTTTTTAATGTTATAGCGCCACCATGTGGCCAATCGCCGCAATCTTTTTACTATGACCTCAGATTGACCTCTTACACAGGTGTACCGAGTTTGGTGAAGATACCTCATTTACTTCTGGAGTTATAGCCATTTTAGTAAAATAGGCTCCGCCTTCTTTAAACATTTTGGCGCCCCTTAGCGACCGTCAATCGAAATTTCAACTTTTTTTCGATAATTATTGATATTCTGACTCCAGAGAACATTTCTGCACTGGTTTGGTTCCAATCGGACACAAAACCAGGGACTAGTTCGCAAAAGTAGGTTTTGGACATAATTCAAAATGGCGGAAAATTTGCATACCGGAAATGAAATCCTTGAGGCCTTTTTTGTTCGGCTTGACCCAAGGATTCCAATGATATAAGACACTTGAGTCTGTGACAAACGGTTAATGAGATTTAAGCAAAAATATGATTTTTTTTTGTTTTTTGTACTGTAGCGCCACCTATGGGCCAATCGGGGTCATATTTTGATAACCTCTCCTCGATTTTTGTACTACCATCTGGCAAAGTTTCAAGTCTCTAGCACTTACGGTTTGGGCTGCACGATGCGTTTTACGGCAGAAGAAAAATAATAATAATAAAAATCAGTACAATTACAATAGGGTTTCAGCACTTCGTGCTTGAACCCCTAATAAAAATCAGCACAATTACAATAGGGTTTCAGCACTTCGTGCTTGAACCCCTAATAATAAAAATCAGCACAATTACAATAGGGTTTCAGCATTTCATGCTTGAACCCCTAATTAAAGCTGCAAGCAGCATTTATCGGGGTTCAAGCAGTTAAGGCCTTTAAGGCATTTAAGCACAAAAGCATCAAAAGTCATTAAGATTTATTTAGCAAGCATGTAACCACTGACATAATAGATGGAAAAGACCATTTACAGCCAATACAGGCAAATTGCCATGGGATATATATGGTTTTAAAGCTTTTTAACAGTTATAGCGCCACCTATGGTCCGATCTCCATAAAATTGTTTATTGTGACCTCAAATTGAACCCATACACATGTGTACTGATTTTGGTGAAGATATCTCATTTACTTCTTGAGTTATAGCCATTTGAGTAAAATAGGCTCCTCCCACAACGATTTGCCACATTCAAGAATTATTTAATATGATTCTAGCATGATTTACTATCATATACCATGTTCCAGAATGATTTATTAGGATTCTAGCATGATTTACCTTGATACACCTCATTTCAGTATTATTTACTATGATTTACAATGTTTCTAGCATGATTAACCACATTACTAGCAATTATGTGAAGTGTCAGTGCAAATGAGGTGATGAACACTGACAAAATATTATTGTGTTATAATAGTTAGTTATATACGTGATTTTTAGTGTGTGTCCAAGTATGAATGCAAAAGCACATGTAAAATATTTCATTATTAAGTAGAATGGCCAGCAGAGGGCACTAGAAGACCACTTATTGGCTCACTTTCACTTTAAACCAGTTTTCTGCACTAAAGCAAACCAGTTTTTCCATGTTAATTCAATGCATGCTTACACACACACACACACACACACACACACACACACACACACACACACACACACACACACACACACTTACCATAGTTTATCATGATTTACCATGGCTGATACCAATACCAATATGACAAAATTACTATTTTAAACAGCAGGGGGCAGTAAAATACCACTTATTGGCTTAACATGCCATTAATTCATATCATTTTCACCTTTTTAACTGTTATAGAGGCAAATTTTGTCAGATCTGTCTGAAAATTTTCATGCATGTTCAGAGAGATATTTCACATGTTCTGACTTGTTTTTAAGAAGGTTTGAACATTCATTAAAGAGATATAGGCTTTTGGGGACACTTGGTAATGGCCACATATTGAAGTGACACTATTATAGCCATCCAAATGAAGAAGTCATACTTTTTCTGATAATTATTGATCTAGAGAGTCCAGAGAATTGCACTGCACTGGTTTTGAACATTATTATATGAACATTATGATTATAGATGGAAAAGACCATTCACAGGCAATACAGGCAATTTACCATAGGAAATATATGGTTTTAAAGCTTTTTAACAGTTATAGCGCCACCTTTGGTCCGATCTCCATAAAAATTTCCATGCTTCTTTAGCATGGTACGACACATATGCTGACCAATTATCGTGATGTTCTGAGTTTTTGTTTAGAATTTATAGGCTTTTGATTGCATTTTGCCACGTCCATTTTCTTTATGACACAATTATACCCATGCGAAAAATGCAAAAGTTCAACTTTTTTTGATAATTATTGATCTAGAGAGTCCAGAGAATTGTCCTAGACTCGTTTGGTTCCGATCGGGCAAAAAACCAGGGACTAGTTCGCAAAAGTAGGTTTTTAACATATTCGTGAATAATTAATAAACTGTTTGATTGACAGCAATGGTTCTAGAGGCAAAGTTGTTCAGCATAAGCAGATCTATCAAATGATATGCATTTTGTGATGATAAGTGTAACACCACGTGATTACAGAGCCATAAAACTCATTAGCGCCAACTAGTGGCCGATTTCTTTCAAAATTCTTACAGACCTCTAGGGCCATGAGCCGAACATGCCCATTGAGTTTCGTTCCGATCGGCCTCCGTTAACCTTGTCTAATAGGTGCTCAAACTTCATTGGCCGATGGCGGCCATGTTTTTTGAGATACGCCAATGTCCTCATACACATACATGGCACCTTGGACCAAGACACTGCATACCAATTTTCAAGTCAATCGGACTAACAGTCAGGTGGTTATAGCCTGTTTTATATTTTTTTCATTTTATAGCGCCACCATGAGGCCAATCGTCGCGATTTTTTTACTGTGACCCCAGATTGAACTCATACACATGTGTACCAAGTTTGGTGAAGATACCTCATTTACATCGGGAGTTATACATTTTAGTAAAATAGGCCCCTGCCACAACGTACGTTTTGGCGCCCCTTAGCGACCATGAATCGAAATTTCCACTTTTTTTCGATAATTATTGATATTCAGACTCCAGAGAACATTTCTGCACTGGTTTGGTTCCAATCGGGCAAAAAACCAGGGACTAGTTCGCAAAAGTAGGTTTTTGACAAAATTCAAAATGGCGGAAAATCTATCATGGCGGAAATGAAATCGGAGATATACGTTTTGTTCGTCAGGCATCCAGCTTTCCAATGATATAAGACACTTGAGTCTACGACATAAGGTCTAGGAGTTATGAACAGTTTCGCGCTTTTGGTTGCTATAGCGCCACCTATGGGCCAATCGGAGTCATACTCTCTGAACCTCTCCTCGATTTTTGTACTACCATTTGACAAAGTTTCAAGTCTCCAGCTCTTACGGTTTAGGCTGCACGATGCGTTTTACGGCAGAAGAAAAATAATAAAAATCAGCACAATTACAATAGGGTTTCAGCACTTCGTGCTTGAACCCCTAATAAAAATCAGTACAATTACAATAGGGTTTCAGCACTTCGTGCTTGAACCCCTAAAAATCAGCACAATTACAATAGGGTTTCAGCACTTCGTGCTTGAACCCCTAATTAAAGCTGCAAGCAGCATTTATCGGGGTTCAAGCTATTAAGGCCTTTAAGGGTTTTTAAGCACAAAAACATCAAAAGTTATCAGGTTTTATTTAGCAAGCATGTAACCACTGACATAATAGATGGAAAAGACCATTTACAGCCAATACAGGCAATGTACCATAGGAAATATATGGTTTTAAAGCTTTTTAACAGTTATAGCGCCACCTATAGTCCGATCTCCATAAAATTTGGCATGCTTGTTAATGATGTTATGTCACATATGCTCACCAATTTTTGTGAAGTTCTGAGTTTTCATTTAGGATTTATAGGCTTTTTAGTGTATTTTGCTACGCCCATTTTATAAATGACCCTATTACAGCCATCCAAATGCAAAAGTTCAACTTTTTTTTGATAGTTTTTGATCTAGAGCGTCCAGAGAATTGTCCTAGACTGGTCTGGTTCCAATCGTGCGAAAAACCTAGGACTAGTTCGCAAAAGTAGGTTTTTAACATGTTTGCAAATATTTAATGAACGGTTTGATTGACAGCAATGGTTCTTGAGGCAAAGTTGTTCAGTATGAGGAGATCTATCAACTGATATGCATATTGTGTGGATGTATGCAACACCACGTGATTACAGAGCCGAAAAAACTCGTTAGCGCCAACTAGTGGCCGATTTCTTTCAAAATTGTTACAGACCTCTAGGGCCTTGAGTCGAACATGCCCATCGAGTTTCGTTCCGATCGGCCTCCGTTAACCTTGTCTAATAGGTGCTCAAATTTCATTGGCCGATGGCGGCCATGTTTTTTGAGATACGTCAATGTCCTCATAGGCATACATGGCACCTTGGACCAAGACACTGCATACCAATTTTCAAGTCAATCGGACAAACGGTCAGGTGGTTATAGCCCTTTTCATGTTTTTTTCAAGTTATAGCGCCACCTACTGTTCAATCGTCGCGATTTTTTTTACTGTGACCTCAAATTGAACTATTACACATGTGTACCGAGTTTGGTGAAGATACCTCATTTATTTCTCGAGTTATAGCCGTTTTAGTAAAATAGGCTCCTCCCACAACGTACGTTTTGGCGCCCCCTAGCGACCGTGAATCGAAATTTCAACTTTTTTTCGATAATTATTGATATTCAGACTCCAGAGAACATTTCTGCACTGGTTTGGTTCCAATCGGACGAAAAACCTAGGACTAGTTCGCAAAAGTAGGTTTTTGAGAAAATTCAAAATGGCGGAAAATTTTCCCAGGCGGAAATGAAATCGGAGATATACGTTTTGACCGTCTTGAGCCAAGGATTACAGTGATATAAGACACTTGATTCTATGACAAACCGTCTAGGAGTTATGGCTGATTTCATACTTTTGCTTGCTATAGCGCCACCTATTGACCAATCGGGGCCATACTTTGATAGGTTCTCCCCAAATTGAGGACTACCATTTGGCTGAGTTTCAAGTCTCCAGCATTTACGGTTTGGGCTGCACGATGCGTTTTAGGGGAAAATAATAATAATAAAAATCAGAGCAATTACAATAGGGTTTCAGCACTTCGTGCTTGAACCCCTAAAAATCAGAGCAATTACAATAGGGTTTCAGCACTTCGTGCTTGAACCCCTAAAAATCAGTACAATTACAATAGGTGTTCAGCACTTCGTGCTTGAACCCCTAATTAAAGCTGCAAGCAGCATTTAGCGGGGTTCAAGCATTTAGGGTCTTTAAGCACATAAGGCAGTTTAGTGAGTTGTCTGAGTTTTCATTTAGGATTTACAGGCTTTTGAGTGTTTTTTGCCATACACATTTTCTAAATGATCCTATTATGGCTACCCAATGGGTAAAGTTTAAGTTTTTTATATAATTATTGTTCTAGAGAGTCCAGAGAATTGTACTGCACTGGTATATTTCCGATCGGGTGAAAAACATAGGACTAGTTCGCAAAAGTAGGTTTTTAACATAGTCGCAAGTATTTAATGAACAAATTAATTGACAGCAGTAGTTTTTGAGGCAAAGTTGTTCAGTATGAGGAGATCTATCAAATGACATGCATCACGTGATTACAAAGCCGTAAAACCTGTTAGCGTCAACTAGTGGCTGATTTCTTTCAAAATTCTTACAGACCTCTAGGGCCACGAGTCGAACATGCCCACCGAGTTTCGTTCCGATCGGCCTTCGTTAACCTTGTCTAAGAGGTGCACAAACTTTATTGGCCTAGAGCGGCATAGACATACATGGCACCTTGGACCAAGACACTGCATGCCAATTTTAAAGTCAATCGAACTAATGGTCAGGTGGTTATAGCCCTTTTCATGTTTTTGTGATGTTATGGCCTGATCTCCATTTTAAATAATTATTTTAAAGGTGCCGCAGAATGCATTGATATATTTTAAATTGTTCTCTGATATCTCTGAAACAGAAATGTCTTCAACAGTCAAGTAGTGGATAAAATCACTAATGTTACTTTCTGCTTGCGGTAGGGGTTGTAATGGAAATATAACATTAGTTGGAACTGCCCCCTTCTTCAGTATCAAACGATGAGCGAAACCTGCTTGATATTGTCCCAGGTTAGAAAAACTGTCAGTGGTGAAATGGGCAGAGCAAACTAACAGCTTTGAATTAAAATGGTAAGGTATCCTGTTGTAAAAATCAACCATGCCTGTTGGCAGTTCTCTTTTGTGGGAAGGGAATGAAAAGTTCTGAAATCCGCAGCACAGCCTCGAACATAACATTTATATCCATGATCTGACATTTTCACTATTGTCCTTGCTTGCTTCTTCACAATACCTGCAGAACTTCTGATGATTCGGCTGTGCAGGTCCACGTTAACACTGCCTGGCCTAGAACATGGGCTGGTATATGCAAATTGGGGGGGTATAAATATGAATGATCCCGACTCCAACGTCACAGTCGGTGTTATGCTGTAATTCACTCATTTTTCAGCGGTCTTTTGCAAACAGGAGATTTACACATGAAGGAGGAAACAATGGTGTTTGAGGCTCACGGTATGTCAGTTCCATGTCCAGAACTCTTACCATTCAACTATGCCAAGATAAATACAGTTTTCAATTGTATGGCACCTTTAAAATAGTTGATTAGTAATATAATGCTTACTTGTAGTCTGAAATGGCTTTAACAAAAGAAGAAAAATATTCTTAGATGTCTGTTCATTCTAATCATGTACAAATAAAGTAGCACAGTAAGATTACATTTATTTGAATGCATTAGTGGGTGTGTGATTGCGCTGTGTGTGCAGCTTATCAATATTAAAAGTGAAGGTGTAGTTGATATCTTTGTTGATAATATCTGTAGTAATCAGAAAAAAACAATTAAGAAATAAAGAATTAAAATTACAAATAATATTCTGTTAAGATATGAGTTACAATAACATGATTTGCAATAGTAATAATATCAATACTATATGCACAATACACAAAGATTAGACTATCAGGTCTGTGTCTTTCAAAAACATTAGTATTGCAGCCAATGTGAGTCTGTGGGATTTATAAACAGACAAAATATGATTTGAAATGTTATTTTAATGATTTTATAAAGTTTAAACAATATTTCAAATGGAAACTAACTGGGAAATAATATTTTAGTAAGCAGAATGAAGCAATGAGTGGTCTTCTAGTGGTTAAAATGTAAATGAAAACAATAATACTTAAACAATAATACTTAATACACTAACCATGCTTCAACACACACATGCAAACACATTTGGTTGTAGATGTAGATATTTTAAATAAAAGATAGGTAACAAAATGATAATTGCAAATCTCCTCTGTATAACACCATTTTCAGATTTCAAATTAATCACTGAGAGGCAGAATTGTTCAAACTGAGAGCTCAGTACAAATGAAGTGATAAACTGACAAAACATGATTGTGTTATAATAGGTGATTTTCATGCAAGCAATTTTATATAGTCTAAAAATGTATGCAAAAGCACAGGTAACAATATTTTTATAAGTAGAATGTCCTGCAGAGGGCAGTAGAAGACCACTAATTGACTCACTTTCATTTGAAAGACTTCTTTATCCACCAGTAAAACAAAGCAGTTTCTCCATGTTCTTTCCATTAAGCATGCTTACACACACAGACACACACACACACACACAAAGACAAATATGTTTTCAATGTTTTTGGGATGTTACTGTGATAATATCTTTTAATGGTCTAACCAATTCACATATTTCTTTGTGATCTGTATTATCAGTCCATAATAATAATAATAAATAGCTTTAAGCATTTGCTTGTTGGCCAAAGCTGAAAGCTGATAAAAAGACTGCTGCTCCCTCTAGTTGACAACAGTGGAATTACAGCCTCCATCTTACAATTGAAGTGAATGAATGGGAATTAGTTTTTTCACTTATATCTCGGGAACCAGATGGCGAAAAATTCTAAACCTCAGAGCATAGATCGTGCTTGAGGAGCCCTGTTGAATGAGACCATCACAGTGTTTTTGGGCGATTGGGGCCGGGAGCTTTGACCATTCAAAGGCATGTCTTTTGGAGCATTTTTCTCTGGAAAAACATGATTTTATAAAGTCTAAATATAAATTATATAACAATATTAGGGAGTAGTATGATGAAAAGACAGCAGGGGGCAGTACAATACCACTTATTGGCTTAATATGCCATGTTATATCATTTTTACCTTTTTAACTGTTATAGAGGCAAATTTTGTCCGATCTGTCTGAAATTTTTCATGCTTGTTAAGAGTAACATGTTCTGACTAGATCTGAAAGATATTTAAAAGATATAGGCTTTTGGGGACACTTGGTCAAGGCTACATATTGAAGTGACCCTATTATAGCCATCCAAATGAAGAAGTTATACTTTTTCTGATAATTATTGATCTAGGGAGTCCAGAGAATTGTACTGCACTAGATTTGAAGATTATGATTTGAAAATTATAAGATCATAAATGGAAAACACCATTTACAGCCAATACAGGCAATTTACCATAGAATACATATTGTTTTAAAGCTTTTTAACAGTTATAGCACCACCTATGGTCCAATCTCCATAAAAATTCCCATGCTTCTTTAGCATGTTATGTCACATGTGCTCATCAATTTTTGTAAAGTTCTGAGTTTTTATTTATGATTTATAAATGTTTGAGTGTATTTTGACACGCCCATTTTCTAAATGATCATGTTATAGCCAAACAAAAGCTAAATTTCTACTTTTTTCCGATAATTATTGATCTAGAGAGTCCAGAGAATTGCCCTAGACTGGTCTGGTTCCGATCGGGCGAAAAACCTAGGACTAGTTCGCAAAAGTAGGTTTTTAACATGTTCACGAATATTTAATGAACGGTTTGATTGACAGCAATGGTTCTTGAGGCAAAGTTGTTCAGCATGAGTAGATCTATCACATGATATGCATAATGTGACTATAAGTGTAACACCACGTGATTACAGAGCCATAAAACTCGTTAGCGCCAACTAGTGGCCGATTTCTTTCAAAATTCTTACAGACCTCTATGGCCATGAGCCGAACATGCCCATCGAGTTTCGTTCCGATCAGCCTCCGTTAACCTTGTCTAATAGGTGCTCAAACTTCATTGGCCGATGGCGGCCATGTTTTTTGAGATACGTCAATGTCCTCATAGGCATACATGGCACCTTGGACCAAGACACTGCATACCAATTTTCAAGTCAATCGGACAAACGGTCAGGTGGTTATAGCCCTTTTCATGTTTTTTTCAAGTTATAGCGCCACCTACTGTTCAATCGTCGCGATTTTTTCACTGTGACCTCAAATTGAACTATTACACATGTGTACCGAGTTTGGTGAAGATAACTCATTTATTTCTCGAGTTATAGCCGTTTTAGTAAAATAGGCTCCTCCCACAACGTACGTTTTGGCACCCCCTAGCGTCTGTGAATCGAAATTTCAACTTTTTTTTGATAATTATTGATATTCAGACTCAAGAGAACATTTCTGCCCTGGTTTGGTTCCAATCAGACGAAAAACCTAGGACTAGTTCGCAAAAGTAGGTTTTTGAGAAAATTCAAAATGGCGGAAAATTTTCCCAGGCGGAAATGAAATCGAAGATATACGTTTTGACCGTCTTGAGCCAAGGATTACAGTGATATAAGACACTTGATTCTATGACAAACCGTCTAGGAGTTATGGCTGATTTCATACTTTTGCTTGCTATAGCGCCACCTATTGGCCAATCGGGGTCATACTTTGATAGGTTCTCCCCAAATTGAGGACTACCATCTGGCTGAGTTTCAAGTCTCCAGCATTTACGGTTTGGGCTGCACGATGCGTTTTAGGGGAAAATAATAATAATAATTAAAGCTGCAAGCAGCATTTATCGGGGTTCAAGCATTTAAGGCCTTTAAACACATAAGCATTTAAGACATTAAGATTTATTTAGAAAGCTTTGAACCACTGAAATAATAGATGGAAAAGTCCATTTACAGCCAATACAGGAAATTTACCATAGGAAATATATGGTTTTCAAAGCTTTTTAACAGTTATAGCGCCACCTATGGTCCGATCTCCATAAAAATTTCCATGCTTCTTTAGCATGTTATTTCACATATGCCCATCAATTTTTGTGAAGTTCTGAGTTTTTATTTAGGCTTTATAGACGTTTGAGTGTATTTGGACACGCCTATTTTATAAATGATCCTCTTATAGCCAACCAAAAGCAAAATTTTAACTTTTTTTTGATAATTATTGATCTAGAGAGTCCAGAGAATTGTCCTAGACTGGTCTGGTTCCGATCGGGCGAAAAACCAGGGACTAGTTCGCAAAAGTAGGTTTTTAACATATTCGTGAATAATTAATAAACTGTTTGATTGACAGCAATGGTTCTAGAGGCAAAGTTGTTCAGCATGAGCAGGTCTATCAAATGATATGCATTTTGTGATGATAAGTGTAACACCACGTGATTACAGAGCCATAAAACTCGTTAGCGCCAACTAGTGGCCGATTTCTTTCAAAATTCTTACAGACCTCTAGGGCCATGAGTCGAACATGCCCACCGAGTTTTGTTCCGATCGGCCTCCGTTAACCTTGTCTAATAGGTGCTCAAACTTCATTGGCCGATGGCGGCCATGTTTTTTGAGATACACCAATGTCCTCATAGATATACATGACAGCTTGGACCAAGACACTGCATACCAATTTTCAAGTCAATCGGACTAACGGTCAGGTGGTTACAGCCTGATTTATGTTTTTTTCATGTTATAGCGCCACCATGTGGCCAATCGCCGCAATCTTTATACTATGACCTCAGATTGACCTCTTAAACAGGTGTACCGAGTTTGGTGAAGATACCTCATTTACTTCTGGAGTTATAGCCATTTTAGTAAAATAGGCACCGCCTTCTTCAAACATTTTGGCGCCCCTTAGTGACCGTCAATCGAAATTTCAACTTTTTTTCGATAATTATTGATATTCTGACTCCAGAGAACATTTCTGCACTGGTTTGGTTCCGATCGGGCGAAAAACCAGGGACTAGTTTGCAAAAGTAGGTTTTGGACAAAATCCAAAATGGCGGAAAAATTTGCATACCGGAAATGAAATCCTTGAGGCCTTTTTTGTTCGGCTTGACCCAAGGATTCCAAAGATATAAGACACTTGAGTCTGTGACAAAGGGTTGATGAGATTTAAGCAAAAATATGCAATTTTTTTGTTTTTTGCACTGTAGCGCCACCTATTGGCCAATCTAGCTCATATTCTCTGAACCTCTCCTCGATTTTTGTACTACCTTCTGGCCAAGTTTCAAGTCTCTAGCACTTACGGTTTAGGCTGCACGATGCGTTTTACGGCGGAATAATAATAATAATAATAAAAATCAGCACAATTACAATAGGGTTTCAGCATTTCATGCTTGAACCCCTAAAAATTAAAGCTGCAAGCAGCATTTATCGGGGTTCAAGCAGTTAAGGCCGTTAAGGACTTTAAGCACAAAAGCATCAAAAGTTATAAAGTTTTATTTAGCAAGCATGACATCATAGATGGAAAAGACCATGTTCTAGCATGATTTACCATGATATGCCACATTCTAGCATGATTTACCATAGTTTATCATGATTTACCATGGTTTACCATGATTTACCTTGTTCTAGCATAGTTTACCATGAATTTATCTCAGTTTACCTTGATTTACCATGTTCTAGCATGATTTACCATGATATACCACATTCTAGCAAGATTTACCATAGTTTATCATGATTTACCCTGTTCTAGCATAGTTTACCATGAATTTATCTTAGTTTACCTTAATTTACCATGTTCTAGCATGATTTACCATGATATACCACATTCTAGCATGATTTACCATAGTTTATCATGATTTACCATGGTTTACCATGATTTACCCTGTTCTAGCATGATTTACCATGATATATCACGTTCTAGAATGATTTACCAGGATTCTAGCATGATTTACCTTGATACACCACATTCTAGTATGATTTACTATGATTTACCATGTTTCTAGCGTGATTTACCATGATTTACCACATTACTAGCAATTATGTGAAGTGTCAGTGCAAATGAAGTGATAAACACTGTCAAAATATGATTTTGTTATAATAGTTATTGTTATATAAGTGATTTGCACAAAGCACATGTGAAAAGACTTCATAAGTAGAATGGCCAGCAGAGGGCACTAGAAGACCACTTATTGGCTCAGTTTCACTTTAAATTTCATTATTTTTACCAGTTTTCTGCACTAAATCAAATCAGTTTTTCCATGTTAACTCAATAATGCATGCTTACACACACACACACACACACACACACACACACACACACACACACACACACACAAAGACAAATGTTGTTGTTGTTTTTTCAATGCTATTGGGATATGTCATAATGAAAATATATTTGAATGGTCTATAAACATTTCACAAAGTCTTTGTAAGCTATTAATCAGAAGATTCAGAATTTATTCAGAAACCTAAGACTACACAAACACATTATGTTGTAGATACAGACATTTGAACTATATGATGTGATCAAACTGTCAATACTAATACTTTAACGGATGGATTTTGACTAAATGTAATTGTAATTGTAAATGTTAAAATAGTGATTTTATAAATTTTAAACAGCAGGGGGCAGTAAAATACAACTTATTGGCTTAATATGCCATTATATTCATATAATTTTCACCTTTTTAACTGTTATAGAGGCAAATTTTGTCCGATCGGTCTGAAAATTTTCATGCATGTTCAGAGTGATATTTCACTGGCTTTTTAAGAAGGTCTGAGTCATTCATTAAAGAGATATAGGCTTTCGGGGACACTTGGTAAAGGCTACATTTTGAAGTGAACCTATTATAACTATCCAAATGAAGTAGTTCAACTTTTTCTGACAATTATTGACCTAGTGAGTCCAGAGAATTGTATTGCACTAGTTTTGAACATTATGATATGAAAATTATATGATCAGAGATGGAAAAGACCTTTTACAGCCAATACAGGCAGTTTACCATAGGAAATATATGGTTTTAAAGCTTTTTAACAGTTATAGCGCCACCTATGGTCCGATCTCCATAAAATTTGGCATGCTTGTTAATGATGTTATGTCACATATGCTCACCGATTTTTGTGAAGTTCTGAGTTTTTATTTAGGATTTATAGGATATTTAATGTATTTTGCCACGCCCATTTTATAAATGACCCTATTAGAGCCATCCAAATGCAAAATTTCAACTTTTTTTTGATAGTTTTTGATCTAGAGAGTCCAGAGAATTGTCCTAGACTGGTCTGGTTCCGATCGGGTGAAAAACCTAGGACTAGTTCGCAAAAGTAGGTTTTTAACATGTTTGCGAATATTTAATGAATGGTTTGATTGACAGCAATGGTTCTTGAGGCAAAGTTGTTCAGGATGAGGAGATCTATCAAATGATATACATATTGTGTGGATATTTGTAACACCACGTGATTACAGAGCCGTAAAACTCGTTAGCGCCAACTAGTGGCCGATTTCTTTCAAAATTCTTACAGACCTCTAGGGCCTTGAGTCGAACATGCCCATCGAGTTTCGTTCCGATCGGTCTCCGTTAACCTTGTCTAATAGGTGCTCAAACTTCATTGGCCGATGGCGGCCATGTTTTTTGAGATACGCCAATGTCCTCATACACATACATGGCACCTTGGACCAAGACACTGCATACCAATTTTCAAGTCAATCGGACTAACGGTCAGGTGGTTATAGCCTGTTTTATGTTTTTTTCATGTTATAGCGCCACCATGAGGCCAATCGTCGCGATTTTTTTACTGTGACCTCAGATTGACCTCTTACACATGTGTACCAAGTTTGGTGAAGATACCTCATTTACTTCTGGAGTTATAGCCATTTTAGTAAAATAGGCCCCGCCCACAACGTACGTTTTGGCGGCCCTTAGCGTCCGTGAATCGAAATTTCAACTTTTTTTCGATAGTTTTTGATATTCAGACTCTAGAGAACATTTCTGCACTGGTTTGGTTCCGATCGGGCGAAAAACCTAGGACTAGTTCGCAAAAGTATGTTTTTGACAAAATTCAAAATGGCGGAAAATCTATCATGGCGGAAATGAAATCGGAGATATACGTTTTGTTCGTCAGGCGTCCAGCTTTCCAATGATATAAGACACTTGAGTCTACGTCATACGGTCTAGTAGTTATGAGCAGTTTTGCGCTTTTGGTTGCTATAGCGCCACCTATGGGCCAATCGGGGTCATACTTTTATAGGTTCTCCCCAAATTGAGGACTACCATTTGGCCAAGTTTCAAGGTTCCAGCTCTTACGGTTTGGTCTGCACAATGCGTTTTAGGGGAAAATAATAATAATAATAATAATTAAAGCTGCAAGCAGCATTTATCGGGGTTCAAGCAGTTAAGGCCTTTAAGGCATTTAAGCACAAAAGCATCAAAAGTTATTAAGATTTATTTAGCAAGCATGTAACCACTGACATAATAGATGGAAAAGACCATTTACAGCCAATACAGGCAATTTGCCATGGGATATATATGGTTTTAAAGCTTTTTAACAGTTATAGCGCCACCTATGGTCCGATCTCCATAAAATTGTTTACTGTGACCTCAAATTGAACCCATACACATGTGTACTGAGTTTGGTGAAGATATCTCATTTACTTCTTGAGTTATAGCCATTTGAGTAAAATAGGCTCCTCCCACAACGATTTGCCACATTCTAGAATTATTTAATATGATTCTAGCATGATTTACTATCATATACCATGTTCCAGAATGATTTATTAGGATTCTAGCATGATTTACCTTGATACACCTCATTTCAGTATTATTTACTATGATTTACAATGTTTCTAGCATGATTAACCACATTACTAGCAATTATGTGAAGTGTCAGTGCAAATGAGGTGATGAACACTGACAAAATATTATTGTGTTATAATAGTTAGTTATATACGTGATTTTTAGTGTGTGTCCAAGTATGAATGCAAAAGCACATGTAAAATATTTCATTATTAAGTAGAATGGCCAGCAGAGGGCACTAGAAGACCACTTATTGGCTCACTTTCACTTTAAACCAGTTTTCTGCACTAAAGCAAACCAGTTTTTCCATGTTAACTCAATGCATGCTTACACACACACACACACACACACACACACACACACACACACACATACACACACAGCATAGTTAACCATGATTTACCATGATATACCACGTTCTAGTATTATTTACCAGGAGATAAACGACAATCTAGTATTATTTACTTTGATTTACCATGTTTCTAGCCTGATTTATCACATTACTAGCAATTATTTGAAGTGTCAGTGCAAATAAAGTGATTAACACTGACAAAATATGATTGTGTTATAATAGTTATTGCTATATAAGTGATTTTTTTAGTGTGTATTCAAGTATGAATGCAAGCACATGTTGAAATATTTCATTAATAAGTAGAATGGCCAGCAGAGGGCAGTAGAAGACCACTTATTGGCTCACTTTCACTTTAAACCAGTTTTCTGCACTAAAGCAAACCAGTTTATCCATGTTAACTCAATGCATGCTTACACACACACACACACACACACACACACACACACACACACACACACACACACACACACACACACAGCATAGTTAACCATGATTTACCATGATTTACCACATTACTAGCAATTATTTGAAGTGTCAGTGCAAATAAAGTGATTAACACTGACAAAATATGATTGTGTTATAATAGTTATTGCTATATAAGTGATTTTTAGTGTGTATTCAAGTATAAATGCAAGCACATGTGGAAAAATTTAATAAGTAGAATGGCCAGCAGAGGGCAGTAGAAGACCACTTATTGGCTCACTTTCACTTTAAACCTCATGATTTTGACCATTTTTCTGCACTAAAGCAAACCAGTTTTTCCATGTTAACTCAATAATGCATACTTGCTACATATGCTACACACAATAATGCTACACACACACACACATACACACACACACACACACACACACACACACACAAATGTTTCAGTGATATTGGTGTCACATTCACCTTCATCACATTCACCTTCTGTCTTCATCACATTCACCATCTGTCGTCATCACCTGCACCTGCTCCTCATCACCCTCCTCATCATCACCTGCTCCTCATCATCATAACCGTCACCTGTTGTCCTTGTCTTGATCTGTGTATTTAAGTTCCCCTCTCATCCATTATCATTGTCGGTTATTGTTTGTGCACTAGCACTCTGTTATGTTTGTTTTCATGTTGGAAAATAAAACCTTTGTTATATTTGTACCACACACACACACACACACACACACACACACACACACACACACACACACACACACACACACACACCATCATTTATCATGATTTACCATGGCTGATACCAATACAAATATGAGAAAATGACTATTTTAAACAGCAGGGGGCAGTAAAATACCACTTATTGGCTTAACATGCCATTAATTCATATCATTTTCACCTTTTTAACTGTTATAGAGGCAAATTTTGTCCGATCTGTCTGAAAATTTTCATGCTTGTTCAGGGTGATATTTCACACGTTCTGACTTGTTTTTAAGAAGGTCTGAGCATTGATTAAAGAGATATAGGCTTTCGGGGACACTTGGTAAAGGCCAGATTTTGAAGTGAACCTATTATAGCTATCCAAATGAAGTAGTTCAACTTTTTCTGACAATTATTGATCTAGTGAGTCCAGAGAATTGTATTGCACTAGTTTTGAACATTATGATATGAAAATTATATGATCAGAGATGGAAAAGACCATTTACAGCCAATACAGGCAGTTTACCATAGGAAATATATGATTTTAAAGCTTTTTAACAGTTATAGCGCCACCTATCGTCCGATCTCCATAGAATTTTTCATGCTTGTTAATGATGTTATGTCACATATGCTGACCACTTTTTGTGAAGTTCTGAGTTTTTATTTAGGATTTATAGGCTTTTTAATGTATTTTGACACGCCCATTTTATAAATGACCCTATTAGAGCCATCCAAATGCAAAAGTTCAACTTTTTTTTGATAGTTTTTGATCTAGAGAGTCCAGAGAATTGTCCTAGACTGGTCTGGTTCCGATCGGGCGAAAAACCTAGGACTAGTTCGCAAAAGTAGGTTTTTAACATGTTTGCGAATATTTAATGAACGGTTTGATTGACAGCAATGGTTCTTGAGGCAAAGTTGTTCAGGATGAGGAGATCTATCAAATGATATGCATATTGTGTGGATATTTGTAACACCACGTGATTACAGAGCCATAAAACTCGTTAGCGCCAACTAGTGGCCGATTTCTTTCAAAATTCTTACAGACCTCTAGGGCCTTGAGTCGAACATGCCCATCGAGTTTCGTTCCGATCGGCCTCCGTTAACCTTGTCTAATAGGTGCTCAAATTTCATTGGCCGATGGCGGCCATGTTTTTTGAGATACGCCAATGTCCTCATACACATACATGGCACCTTGGACCAAGACACTGCATACCAATTTTCAAGTCAATCGGACTAACGGTCAGGTGGTTATAGCCTGTTTTATGTTTTTTTCATGTTATAGCGCCACCATGTGGCCAATCGCCGCGGTTTTTTTACTGTGACCTCAGATTGACCTCTTACACATGTGTACCAAGTTTGGTGAAGATACCTCATTTACTTCTGGAGTTATAGCCATTTTAGTAAAATAGGCCCTGCCCACGACGTACGTTTTGGCGCCCCTTAGCGTCCGTGAATCGAAATTTCAACTTTTTTTCGATAGTTTTTGATATTCAGACTCAAGAGAACATTTCTGCACTGGATTGGTTCCGATCGGGCGAAAAACCTAGGACTAGTTCGCAAAAGTAGGTTTTTGACAAAATTCAAAATGGCGGAAAATCTATCATGGCGGAAATGAAATCGGAGATATACGTTTTGTTCGTCAGGCGTCCAGCTTTCCAATGATATAAGACACTTGAGTCTACGACATACGGTCTAGTAGTTATGAGCAGTTTTGCGCTTTTGGTTGCTATAGCGCCACCTATGGGCCAATCGGGGTCATACTTTTATAGGTTCTCCCCAAATTGAGGACTACCATTTGGCCAAGTTTCAAGGTTCCAGCTCTTACGGTTTGGTCTGCACGATGCGTTTAAGGGGAAAATAATAATAATAATAATAATAATAATAAAAATCAGTACAATTACAATAGGGTTTCAGCACTTCGTGCTTGAACCCCTAATAATTAAAGCTGCAAGCAGCATTTATCGGGGTTCAAGCAGTTAAGGCCTTTAAGCACACAAGCATCAAAAGACATTACGTTTTATTTAGCAAGCATTTAACAACTGCCATCATAGATGAAAAAGTCAATTTACAGCCAATACAGGCAGTTTACCATAGGAAATATATGGTTTTAAAGCGTTTTTACAGTTATAGCACCTTCTTGCCTGAGTCTTCTTACAGTCTTGCCTGATCTCCACCACTTTTATTAGTAGTACTCAAAGTGTGCCCATATATATGTGTCAAATTTGTTGTAAATATGTAATTTTGATAAGGAGTTTAGACAATTATATTCAGTGGTGTAACGAGCCAACACCGGGCCCTTAAGTAGGATTATCAAGGCGGGCCCCTTGATGACGCAATTGATGACATTGATGACGCAATGTCCGCGAGTAGGCTACCATGAATAGGGCAGGATATGATCATACACAGCATATAAGAGATGAGATGACTAACAAAATCAGGAGGAGCCTACGCTCACCAAAAAAAAACACAAAAAAAAAACACTGGTGACAGCGCACCATAACACATTGTTAGGCCTAGGTCCAAATACATAAAAAAGATGCTCTCTTACATTATAGCGGGATTTTCCGGGCTTTCCTATGTGCAACTGCAAAGTTGTCGATTAGATCAGGATTGTGCGCACGAGCATTCTCAATTGACCCTTCGCAGGGAGTTTGATTTACAGGTGATCTGACTAATCATAATCCGCCATTTTGTCCCACATAGCAGTCAGGAGAGTTAGTAGATTAACTTTGGAGGATTTAAATTTGAAAAACAAAGTGTACTGACGTCTTAGCACTTTAAAACAACATTCCTTTTATGTTCATTCATGTTTATTTTAATGCTATAAATGAACTAGAAGGAAGAGATGATCGGTTCACGAGCAGCTTTAACTGAGCCTTGAGTCTACAGCGATCTGTCAGACACATTAAAGAGTCACAAAACGGTATTTATTGTTTAAATGTCTCTAAAAATGACTACATTTGAAAGGTGAGACTTTTGCCGCTTTTCCATTACCAGTACCAGCTCAACTCAACTCGACTCGACTCGACTCGGCTCGCTTTTCGCTCCGTTTTCCATTGCAGATAGTACCTCCACAATAGTACCTGGTCGTCATAGCGACGCCGCAGGAAACTGCCGTGACTTAATCTTCTACGCGAGATACATCCGCTGCCACACACAATGGACAATGGAGGAAATCGAGTGTATGCTGTTTTTGGATGTTTTTGTTTTTGCTGTTTTTTATTCAGGATACTCCGTCTGGCGCGTGCAATGATGACGCAGTGAATAGTGACAATTCTCTCTGACCAATCAGCAGTCTGCCGTGTTTTCACGTCACATTTTAGTATCGCCTCAGCTTGCCCCAGCTCACTTAGAACCTCGCCGGAGGTGGTACGAAAAAAAGTACCTGGAAGCAGGTACAGGTACAACTTTTACACAGTGGAAAACCAAACAAAGCCGAGTCAAGTCGAGCCGAGCCGAGCCGAGCCGAGCTGGCTGTAGTGGAAAAGCGCCATTTGTTTCATATCAAAAGTACTTGTCTGTCAGCGCGCAGTCTCCTCTCTGATCCGCAATGTATTTTTCACTGCGTGAGAACTTGGTGTGGTGTGAGAGTGGCGTCGCTTGACAGACATAGCAACAGTAACTAAAGTGGGCGGGTCTTTGCGAATGGTCATTGACAGTATGGACGGGGATTCGCCAGTCCCAATTCAAAACAAATTTCATGACAATCCATCATTGTTTGTTTCAAACATGTGAGAGCATCAAAATGATCCATGGGTGAAATTGATTGGATTTAATTCATTTTTTTGTCAGTTCCTATCATAATTTTAACATTTTGGCGTTATTGTTTAGCTATTTACCTATGTTTTCAAATTTCCTGTGTTTTTTTGTTGTTGTCTCGATCGGACTAACGGCTTTGAAGATAAACACAATTTTGTAAAGCTCTAAATGACACTTGCAAAAACCATAAGGCGAAACCTGGCATGTTTGGTATTGTTGGACTCTGCAAGGATTCAGGAGTCTTAGGAGGTCACTCCTGTGAAAAAACACTGGCTTGAAACTTCTAAGGCTCCTTCAAGGCATTGTGCCAATGACGTATACTGAGTTTTTTGAGATACACCAATGTTCTCATAGACTATCATGGCACCCTGGACAAAGACACTGCGTGCCAATTTTCAGTAGACTAACAGTTGGGTGCGCTTATAGCTATTTTCATGATTTTTTTCACTGTTATAGCGCCACCAAGTGGCCAATTGTCACGATTTTTTTCATGTCAACTCAGATTGAGCTTATGAACATGTGTGCCAAGTTTAGCGAAAATATCTCTTTCCGCTCACAAGTTATAACCATTTTATAGTGCCACCAAGTGGCCAATTGTCATGTCTTTTTTTCACGTGACCTCAGAATGAGCTCATGAACATGTGTCCCAAGTTTTGCGAAAATATCTCATTCCGTTCACAAGTTATAACCATTTTATAGTGCCACCAAGTGGCCAATTGTTGCGATTTCTCTCAAGTGATCTCAGGTTGAGCTCTGGAAGATGTATCCCAAGTTTAGCAAAAAAATCTCTTTCTGTTCACAATTTATAACCGTTTTAGTAAAAGTGGCCATGGTGCCATCAAATATTTTGGTTCCCCTTATCGACCGTTAATTGAAATTTTGAATTTTTTGGATGATTATTGATTGACAGACTCCAGAGAATACTCAGGCAGTGGTTTGGTTCCGATCGGGCGAAAAACCTAGGAGAAGTTTGCAAAAATAGGTTTTTCAATAAAATGCAATTTACTCGAAATTGGCGCCTGAAGGGTGAGCAAGAGTTAAGTCTAAGAGTTATGAGTGATTTTGAACTTTTGGTTGCTGTAGCGCCACCTATGGGCCAATCGGGGTCATACTCTGATAGGTTGTCCCCACATTGAGGCCTAGCATCTGGCCAGGTTTCAAGTCTCTAGGCCTTACGGTTTGTCCTGCACGATGCGTTTTACGAATCCTTACAATTACAATAGGGTTTCAGCATTTCATGCTTGAACCCCTAATAAGAATGAAGGCTTTTTGCCAGTTATAGCGCCACCTATGGTCCGATCTCCATGAAACTCTGCATGCTTCCTCACCGTGTTCTGACACATATGCTCATCAATTTTGGTCAAGTTCTGAGTTTTCCTTTGGGATTTATAGGCTTTTGAGTGTATTTTGCCACGCCCCTTTTCTAAATGACCCTGTTACAGCCACCCAAATGCCAAAGTTCAACTTTTTTTTGATAATTATTGATCTAGAGAGTCCAGAGAATTGTCCTAGACTGGTTTGGTTCCGATCGGGCGAAAAACCAGGGACTAGTTCGCAAAAGTAGGTTTTGGACAAAATTCGACATAGCAGAAATGTTTCCCTGCCTACATCCAAATCGGAGATAGCCATTTTGTCCGCCTCGAGCCAAGGATTCCAGCGATATAAGACACTTGATCCTGGGACAAACGGTCTAAGAGTTATGAGCGATTTTGAACTTTTGGTTGCTGTAGCGCCACCTATGGGCCAATCGGGGTCATACTCTGATAGGTTGTCCCCACATTGAGGCCTACCATCTGGCCAGGTTTCAAGTCTCTAGGCCTTACGGTTTGTCCTGCACGATGCGTTTTACGAATCCTTACAATTACAATAGGGTTTCAGCATTTCATGCTTGAACCCCTAATTAAAGCTGCAAGCAGCATTTATCGGGGTTCAAGCATTTAAGGCCTTTAAGCACATAAGCATTTAAGACATTAAGATTTATTTAGAAAGCTTTTAACCACTGAAATAATAGATTGAAAAGTCCATTTACAGCCAATACAGGCAATTTACCATAGGAAATATGTGGTTTTAAAGCTTTTTAACAGTTATAGTGCCACCTTTGGTCCGATGTCCATAAAATTTGGCATGCTTGTTAATGATGTTATGTGACATATGCTCACCAATTTTTGTGAAGTTTTGAGTTTTCATTTAGGATTTATAGGCTTTTTAGTGTATTTTGCCACGCCCATTTTATAAATGACCCTATTACAGCCATCCAAATGCAAAAGTTCAACTTTTTTTTGATAATTATTGATCTAGAGAGTCCAGAGAATTGTCCTAGACTGGTTTGGTTCCGATTGGGCAAAAAACCTAGGACTAGTTCGCAAAAGTAGGTTTTTAACATGTTTGCGAATATTAAATGAACGGTTTGATTGACAGCAATGGTTCTTGAGGCAAAGTTGTTCAGTATGAGGAGATCTATCAACTGATATGCATATTGTGTGGATGTATGCAACACCACGTGATTACAGAGCCGAAAAAACTCGTTAGCGCCAACTAGGGGCCGATTTCTTTCAAAATTCTTACAGACCTCTTGGGCCATGAGTCGAACATGCCCATCGAGTTTCGTTCCGATCAGCCTCCGTTAACCTTGTCTAATAGGTGCTCAAACTTCATTGGCCGATGGCGGCCATGTTTTTTGAGATACGTCAATGTCCTCATAGGCATACATGGCACCTTGGACCAAGACACTGCATACCAATTTTCAAGTCAATCGGACAAACGGTCAGGTGGTTATAGCCCTTTTCATGTTTTTTTCAAGTTATAGCGCCACCTACTGTTCAATCGTCGCGATTTTTTTACTGTGACCTCAAATTGAACTATTACACATGTGTACCGAGTTTGGTGAAGATACCTCATTTATTTCTCGAGTTATAGCCGTTTTAGTAAAATAGGCTCCTCCCACAACGTACGTTTTGGCGCCCCCTAGCGACCGTGAATCGAAATTTCAACTTTTTTTCGATAATTATTGATATTCAGACTCCAGAGAACATTTCTGCACTGGTTTGGTTCCAATCGGACGAAAAACCTAGGACTAGTTCGCAAAAGTAGGTTTTTGAGAAAATTCAAAATGGCGGAAAATTTTCCCAGGCGGAAATGAAATCGGAGATATACGTTTTGACCGTCTTGAGCCAAGGATTACAGTGATATAAGACACTTGATTCTATGACAAACCGTCTAGGAGTTATGGCTGATTTCATACTTTTGCTTGCTATAGCGCCACCTATTGACCAATCGGGGTCATATTTTGATAGGTTCTCCCCAAATTGAGGACTACCATTTGGCTGAGTTTCAAGTCTCCAGCATTTACGGTTTGGGCTGCACGATGCGTTTTAGGGGAAAATAATAATAATAAAAATCTGAGCAATTACAATAGGGTTTCAGCACTTCGTGCTTGAACCCCTAATAATAAAAATCAGTACAATTACAATAGGGTTTCAGCACTTCGTGCTTGAACCCCTAATCAGAGCAATTACAATAGGGTTTCAGCACTTCGTGCTTGAACCCCTAATAAAAATCAGGGCAATTACAATAGGGTTTCAGCACTTCGTGCTTGAACCCCTAAAAATCTGAGCAATTACAATAGGGTTTCAGCACTTCGTGCTTGAACCCCTAAAAATCAGAGCAATTACAATAGGGTTTCAGCACTTCGTGCTTGAACCCCTAATAATAATAAAAATCAGTACAATTACAATAGGTGTTCAGCACTTCGTGCTTGAACCCCTAATAAAAATCAGAGCAATTACAATAGGGTTTCAGCACTTCGTGCTTGAACCCCTAATAATAATAATAAACAGAGCAATTCCAAGAGGGTCCTCACACCATCGGTGCTCGGGCCCTAATTAAAGCTGCAAGCAGCGATGAAAGGGCCCTCGCACCCTTGCCATCAACACTCGGTGGCTTTAGGAAGACAGAGCATGGTTGGGAAATGTACATTTAAGGAGGTATATATAGTAAGAGTATGTCAAAGTCAGTTACAAAATGTTTTGTATAATGGTGATAATAGCATGCTTCATGACTCAGCTAAGTGTTGCTAGCATGTTTAGTCTGTTTCTAGCATGCTTAGTACACAATAATTATGTGGTTAGTACTGCATTACTGTGTTAACCATGTCAGTTTCTGTTGCCAGTAGGTGGCGTTATGACTATAACTGAATATGAGCATGGATGTGTGTTCAGGACAGAACTCTTATCAAACGTGTGAAGTTTGGTGCAAATTGGACATTGCCTTCTTGAGTAACAACAAAGTCATGTTTCATTGAATTAGCATTCTTTAGCACTTAGCTAAGCATTGTTAGCATGTTTTAACATGTTTCTAGCATGTTTAGAACTCAATGACATTTTTAACATGTTGCTAGAACGGCATCAACGTGTTAAACATGTCACTTCATGTTGCCAGTAGGTGGCGCTATTACTATAACTGAACATTCTCATGTAGATGTGTTCAGGCCATGATTCTTATCAAAAGTGTGAAGTTTGGGGCAGATTGGACATTCCATGCCTGAGTTACAGCAAATTCATATTTAATTGCAGTAATATCATTCTTTAGCACTTAGCTAAGTGTTTGCTAGTATGTTTTAGCATGTCTCTAGTATGTTGGTAGGATGTTTAGCACCTACTGGCATTTTTTTATATGTTATTAGGAGTCAAGAACAGTGTTAAACGTCACTTCCTGTTGCCAGCAGGTGGCGCTATGACTATAACTAAATATGAGCATGGACATGTGTTCAAGAGATAACTCTTATCAAACGTGTGAAGTTTGGGGTAGATTGTACATTGCCTTCTTGAGTAACAACAAAGTCCTGTTTCATTGAATTAGCATGCTTTAGCACTTAGCTAAGTATTGCTAGCATGTTTTAACATGTTTTTCTAGCATGTTTAGAACTCAATGGCATTTTTAACATGTTGCTAGAACGGCATCAACGTGTTAAACATGTCACTTCCTGTTGCCAGTAGGTGGCGCTTTTACTATAACTGAATTTGAGCATAGACATGTGTTCAGGCCATGATTCTTATCAAACGTGTGAAGTTTGGGGCAGATTGGACATTCCGTGCCTGAGTTACAGCAAATTCCTATTTAATTGCAGTAATAGCATGCTTTAGCACTTAGCTAAGTGTTTGCTAGCATGTTTCTAGTATGTTGATAACCTGTTTAGCACTTGCTGGCTCTTTTTTATATGTTATTAGGAGACCACAACACTGTTAAACATGTCACTTCCTGTTGACAGCAGGTGGCGCTATTACTATAACTGAATATTCTCATGTAGATGTGTTCAGGCCATGACTCTTATCAAACGTGTGAAGTTTGGGGCAGATTGGACATTCCATGCCTGTGTTACAGCAAATTCCTATTTAATTGCAGCAATAGCATGCTTTAGCACTTAGCTAAGTGTTTTATGCATGTTTCTAGTATGTTGTTAGCATGTTTAGCACTTGCTGGCACTTTTTTATATGTTTTTATATGTCCACAACAGTGTTTAACATGTCACTTCCTGTTGCCAGCAGGTGGCACTATGACTGTAACTGAATATGAGCATGGTCATGTGTTCAGGACAGAATGTTTATTAAAAGTGTGAAGTTTGGCGCAGATTGGACATTGCCTTCTTGAGTAAAAACAACATCCTGTTTCATTGAATTAGCATGCTTTAGCACTTAGCTAAGTATTGCTAGCATGTTTTAACATGTTTCTAGCATGTTTAGAAGTCAATGGCATTTTTAACATGTTGCTAGAATGGCATCAACGTGTTAAACATGACACTTCCTGTTACCAGTAGATGGCGCTATTACTATAACTGAATATTCTCATGTAGATGTGTTCAGGACAGAACGCTTATCAAAAGTGTGAAGTTTGGGGCAGATTGGACATTCCATGCCTGAGTTACAGCAAATTCCTATTTAATTGCAATAATAGCATGCTTTAGCACTTAGCTAAGAGTTTGCTAGCATGTTTTAGCATGCTTCTAGTATGTTGTTAGCATGTTTAGCACTTGCTGGCACTTTTTTATATGTTATTAGTCCATAACAGTGTTAAACATGTCACTTCCTGTTGCCAGCAGGTGGCGCTATGACTATAACTGAATATGAGCATGGTCATGTGTTCAGGACAGAACTCTTATCAAACGTGTGAAGTTTGGGGCAGATTGGACATTCCATGCCTGAGTTACAGCAACTTCCTGTTTCATGGCGAAACATCGAAATTTGTCAAGCCGCCGAGGACCCGCCCTTCGACGAAAACTCAAGATCTTCGCAATTTAACGTCGCAAAGGCCTTAAGATTACACTCACCAAATTTGAAGATGATCAGATTAAAACTGTAGGAGGAGTTCGTTAAAGTACGAGGCCTGAAAATGGCAAAAACTGCACAAAAATCTGAGAGGAAGTTCAAAATGGCTGACTTCCTGTTGTGTTTAGGGCTACGCTCCAAGAGACTTTTTGGTAGGTATTAGGTCATTACATGTATATACCGAATTTCGTGCACGTACGTGGAGCGTTGCGGGAGGCGCACTCTGTTGAACTTTTATAGGTGGCGCTATCGAGCCATTTTGCCCCGTCCAATTCTGAAACCTATATCAGATGTAAATTTTCGCCAGTTCTGACGCGTGTGCAAAGTTTCGTGAGTTTTCGAGCATGTTTAGGCCCTCAAAAATGCAATTTAATGCGGAGAAGAATAATAATAATAATAAACAGAGCAATTCCAAGAGGGTCCTCACACCATCGGTGCTCGGGCCCTAATAATAAACAGAGCAATTCCAAGAGGGTCCTCACACCATCGGTGCTCGGGCCCTAAATATATATACTGTATATATATATATATATATATATATATATATATAAATATAGCTGCGAGCAGCGATTACGGGCCCAAGCCGGTGGCACCGCCACCCCGATGCCTTTAGTTACCTAAAGGCACCGGGGTGGCGGTGCCGCCAGCTTGGGCCCTCCATCGCTGCTCGCAGCTATATTTATATATATATATATATATATATATATATATATATATATATATATATATATATATATATATATACAGTATATATATAACAAAAGATATATACATTATATATATATATCAGACAAGTAATATTCTCTGTCTTGTCACTTCACAAAAAAATGGTACAAATTGTCCTACTGACTATTTAAACAGAGCAGTGTAATTTTGATAAGTTAGGTTGACTATTTTATAATTATATTTTATTAGGGCTATAATGAACAGGCTGCGATGTCAAGATTGCAATGCTGGTGTGTGTGTGTGTGTGTGTGTGTGTGTGTGTGTCGTGGGCGTGATTGAACAGTGGAGACATAAAAATATACTTTATGGTGCTAACTTTAAAATTGAAATAAAATGCTCACGGCTGCACGGGCATTCATTCCTACTTCCATAGGAATTCATTGAAAAAGCTCGCTCTGCTCCCAACCATAATCAATGTCAGTGCGGACGAACATATTTTACTTTCGTTTTTAAGTTAGCGATTCAAAAGCCCCCAGCGGTGTCACACGTCGATTAACCGGTGGTAAAATTATATTCTCACTGTCACATACATAGTATAGGCCGCCTACCTGAAAGAGAGTTTAGCTTGCCCGACCATAGTAGCCTGATTAGAACGTCAATGACAAAAAAATAACTTGGGAATCACTAAAACGAGAGATTATTCTAATTATATTACATTAATTTTAAGTTGCAATCAACAGTTGATAATAAATGTATTACTGATCAATGGTAACAAGGTTGCGCTGCTGAGGCTCGTGCAGCTTCTCCAGGAGAAACGTAAACAACTGAGCGCAGCACACAAAAAAGAAACCCAGTTAACAACATACTGACTATAAAAATTACAAATATGGAGTTTTTATATATTTTATAACATATGATAAGAGCAACCTCACTTGACGAGTAGGCTGTGTTTCCTGAATACAATCACGATTGAAACTGCGACATTGATTTCATCAACAGGTTAATAAACAGTTACAATTAAGTCACTTACATTTAAGATGCAATATTGACTGTTTTTGTTCTGTTTCAGCAGCAAAAATAGTTAAACCAAGATCACAGCAGAACCATCGCGCATCTCACAGCAACTTGTTTTCTCATTACTGAATGATTCAGCATTTTGAACGAATCGGTTGACTCAAAGATTCAATGACCAATCCATAAACATCTGTCTCAGTCATGAATGACTCAGTCATTCGAACGAATCGTTTGAACGAATTAATTAATGACTCGCTCATTAAGACGATCGACTGGCGACACCTAATGGCGGTTTAGTGTTATGTTTAAAAGTATCATTCTTTCCAACGTGTGTGCACCATTATCAATGTCTGTGCGGACGTCTTTACTTTCACTTTTATATTAGCGATTTAAAAGCACCCGCTCGTGTCACACATCGATTAACCAATGGGAAAATATCCTCACAGTCATATACCTAATAAATTTATATTTAAATACAATAGGCCTACCTAGTAAAACGTTTTATATACTATTTGGATATCCTTTTGGACACAAGAGGGTAGTATAGCCCTATGTTTGCTTTTTTGTTGAACCAAATAGCACTAAATAGCCTTTTCATAACTTTTTCATACTTCTTGAATTGCAAAAACAGAATAAAATGGGTTTAGTTCTAATATTTGTATAATTTTATATAAAAATAAATGGTGTATAATTACATTTTTAGAAGTTATGAGATGTTTCCTGCTTCCTTTTTGACATTAATTTAATCCCTCGCCATAGCAAAACCGTTTGAGATATTCAATATCCGTTCACAATTTAGCATCTTTAATGTATTTTCATCATGTTGAAAAAGTTTGGTGGGAATAAAATAAATATTTTAAGAGGAGTGGCTAAAAATTCAGAGGCTGATTTTGCAAAAAAATCCACATTCAGACCAAAATATCTGACTTCCTCATGGCCGGAGCTAATGAATGTAAATTAGAAAGTTGATGAGAACAATATACAAACTATTTTTTTTTACTGTAGTTAAAACTAACCCCCCCACTTTTGTCAAAAGCATGTTGAAAGTGACACACTTCCTGCTGCCAGTTGGTGGCGCTATAACTTTGACTCACAATAGTTACATCCATCTGATCGGCCTCTTACCACGAACACACTGGTGAAGTTTCATCAAGATCAGTTAATGTATGCAGAAGTTATACCACTTCGTGTTTCTCTTTTCTCGCCATAAATTCGTTTCCTCGCCACGGCCAAACCGTTCGAGATATCAAAAATCCGTCCGCAATTTAGCATCCTCAATGTCTTGACTTCATGCACACCGAGTTTGGTGGGGATTGGATGAATTCTCTAGGAGGAGCATTTTGAAAGGGACACACTTCCTGCTGCCAGTTGGTGGCGCTATAACTTTGACTCACAATAGTCACATCCATGTGATCGACCTCTTACAACGAACACACTGCGGAAGTTTCATCAAGATCAGTTAATGTATGCAGAAGTTATAACACACTTCCTGTGTCCCATTATTCGCCATAAATTCGTTTCCTCGCCACGGCCAAACCGTTCGAGATATCAAAAATCTGTTCGCAAGAATTCATCCTCAATGTCTTGACTTCATTCACACCGAGTTTGGTGGCGATCGGATACATTTCCTAGGAGGAGTATTTCACATTCCATTGTATGCGTTTTCCAAACAACGTATAATAACCGACTTCCTGTTGGGCTTTTGTAAAACTTAGAGCACGAAAGTTGTTCGGCCCGATGAGATCTATATGTGTACTGAGTTTCATATTATTACATGCAAGCGTGTTTGATTTATGGACCAAGTTTTCGGACACCATTCCAGGGGGTGCTGTCGAGCCCCCCTGCCACGCCCGGGTACCAGCTTCAGTCCGGCCCTGATGGCCGCAGGTTCTGACGTGTGTGCAAAATTTCAAGAGTTTTTGAATATGTTAAGGGCCCCAAAAGTGGCAAAAAGGTGGAAAAAAAATAATAATAAAGAAAAAAAAAAAAAAGAAAAAAAATAATCCTTACGGAAACAATAGGGCCTTCGCCCTTTCAGGGCTTGGGCCCTAAATATCTCTCTTGCTCTTGGTCCGAGCTAGTTACTGTAAATTAGAAAGTTGCCCGTCTTGATGAGAACAATACACATACCAAGTTTTGTTGCTGTTGATAAAACTAACCCCCCCACTTTTGACTAAAGGTGGCGCTACTGAGCCCCTCACCACGCCCGTTTCTGAAACTTTGCACATGTCTACTGGCTAATAAATGTGATGTGTCTGTCGAGTTTCATGCATTTTCAAGTATGTGAAGAGTCTCAAAAGCATCAAAAAAGAATAATAAAGTTTGAAACGTTGCCACGGCAACAGTATTTAAGATATCAATAATCCTTTCACAGGTCTACATCTGCCGTGTGTCTACATTATACACATAAAGTTTGAAGCAAATCGGGTAAAAATAAGAGGGTGATTTCAAAGCATTTTGAAAGTGACACACTTCCTGCTGCCAGTTGGTGGCGCTATAACTTTGACTCACAATAGTCACATCTATGTGATCGGCCTCTTACAACGAACACACTGCTGAAGTTTCATCAAGATCAGTTAATGTATGCAGAAGTTATAACACACTTCCTGTTTCCATTATTCGCCATAAATTCGTTTCCTCGCCACGGCCAAACCGTTCGAGATATCAAAAATCCCCTGGCAATTTTTCATCCTCAATGCCTTGACTTCATGCACACCGAGTTTGGTGGGAATCGGGTGAATTCCCTAGGAGAAGTGTTTCAAATACCAGACCATGCGTTTCCAAACAACCCTTAATAGCTGACTTCCTGTTGGGCTGGCGTAAAAAGTAAAAGTACGAAAGTTGTTCGGCCCGATGAGATCTATATATGTCCCGAGTTTCATATTATTACATGCAAGCGTGTCTGATTTATGGACCAAGTTTTCGGACCCCGTTCAAGGGGGCGCTGTTGAGCCCCCCTGCCACGCCCGGGTACCAGCTTCAG
Source organism: Abramis brama (assembly GCF_963993115.1). NCBI lineage: Eukaryota > Metazoa > Chordata > Actinopteri > Cypriniformes > Leuciscidae > Abramis > Abramis brama. The sequence continues at coordinate 47,406,583 of NC_139967.1, forward strand.
CCCGGCCCTGATGGCAGGGGGTTCTGACTTGTGTGCAAAGTTTCAAGAGTTTTCGAGCACGTTAAGGACCCCAAAAGCCCCTGAAACCTTGATTAACAATATAAAAGCAATAGTCAAATCCCCCCCTCCCCTCACACACACAGAGACACAGAGAGAGGGAGAGAAAATTCTTCAGAAAATCCACATTCAAACCAAAATATCTCTCTTCCTGTTGGTTGGAGATAGTTAATGTAAATTAGAAAGTTGTCCGTCTTGATGAGATCAATACACATACCAAGTTTTGTTGCTGTTGATAAAACTAACCCCCCCACTTATGACTAAAGGTGGCGCTACTGAGCCCCTCACCACGCCCGTTTCTGAAACTTTGCACATGTCTACTGGATAATAAATGTGATGTGTCTGTCGAGTTTCATGCATTTTCAAGTATGTGAAGAGTCTCAAAAGCATCCGAAAAGAATATTAAAGTTTGATGCGTTGCCACGGCAACAGTATCTAAGATATCAATAATCCTTTCACAGGTCTACATCTGCCGTGTGTCTACATTATACACATAAAGTTTGAAGCAAATCGGATAAAAATAAGAGGGTGATTTCAAAGCATTTTGAAAGTGACACACTTCCTGCTGCCAGTTGGTGGCGCTATAACTTTGACTCACAATAGTCACATCCATGTGATCAGCCTCTTACAACGAACACACTGCTGAAGTTTCATCAAGATCAGTTAATGTATGCAGAAGTTATAACACACTTCCTGTGTCCCATTATTCGCCATAAATTCGTTTCCTCGCCACGGCCAAACCGTTCGAGATATCAAAAATCTGTTCGCAAGAATTCATCCTCAATGTCTTGACTTCATTCACACCGAGATTGGTGGTGATCGGATAAATTTCCTAGAAGGAGTATTTCACATTCCATTGTATGCGTTTTCCAAACAACGTATAATAACCGACTTCCTGTTGGGCTTTTGTAAAACTTAGAGCACGAAAGTTGTTCGGCCCGATGAGATCTATATGTGTACCGAGTTTCATATTATTACATGCAAGCGTGTTTGATTTATGGACACGTGTTCGGATCCCGTTCCAGGGGGCGCTGTCGAGCCCCCCTGCCACGCCCGGGTACCAGCTTCAGCCCAGCCCTGATGGCCGCGGGTTCTGACCTGTGTGCAAAGTTTCAAGAGTTTTCGAGCATGTTAAGGGCCCCAAAAGTGCCCGAAAGGTTGACAAAATAATAATAATAATAATAATAATAATAATAATAATAATCCTACCGAAAACAATAGGGCCTTCGCCCTTTCAGGGCTTGGGCCCTAATAATAATCCTTACGGAAACAATAGGGCCTTCGCCCTTTCAGGGCTTGGGCCCTAATAATCCTAACGAAAACAATAGGGCCTTCGCCCTTTCAGGGCTTGGGCCCTAATAATAATAATAATCCTAACGAAAACAATAGGGCCTTCGCCCTTTCAGGGCTTGGGCCCTAATAATCCTAACGAAAACAATAGGGCCTTCGCCCTTTCAGGGCTTGGGCCCTAATAATAATAATAATAATAATAATAATAAATAATCCTACCGAAAACAATAGGGCCTTCGCCCTTTCAGGGCTTGGGCCCTAATAATAATCCTACCGAAAACAATAGGGCCTTCGCCCTTTCAGGGCTTGGGCCCTAATAATAATAATAATCCTACCGAAAACAATAGGGCCTTCGCCCTTTCAGGGCTTGGGCCCTAATAAATAATCCTACCGAAAACAATAGGGCCTTCGCCCTTTCAGGGCTTGGGCCCTAATAATAATAATAATCCTACCGAAAACAATAGGGCCTTCGCCCTTTCAGGGCTTGGGCCCTAATAATAATAATAATAATAATAAATAATCCTACCGAAAACAATAGGGCCTTCGCCCTTTCAGGGCTTGGGCCCTAATAATAATCCTACCGAAAACAATAGGGCCTTCGCCCTTTCAGGGCTTGGGCCCTAATAAATAATCCTACCGAAAACAATAGGGCCTTCGCCCTTTCAGGGCTTGGGCCCTAATAATAAATAATCCTACCGAAAACAATAGGGCCTTCGCCCTTTCAGGGCTTGGGCCCTAATAAACAATAATCCTACCGAAAACAATAGGGCCTTCGCCCTTTCAGGGCTTGGGCCCTAATAAAAATAATCCTAACGAAAACAATAGGGCCTTCGCCCTTTCAGGGCTTGGGCCCTAATAATCCTAACGAAAACAATAGGGCCTTCGCCCCTTCAGGGCTTGGGCCCTAATAAACAATAATCCTACCGAAAACAATAGGGCCTTCGCCCTTTCAGGGCTTGGGCCCTAATAATAAACGGAGCAATTCCAAGAGGGTCCTCACACCATCGGTGCTCGGGCCCTAAATATATGCATTTATAATGTATGTATATAAACATTTATATGTAGACTTTTTATATTAATTTAAATGTAATTTAAATGTTAATACATTTATATTTAGTGAAAAAACTGATGTTTTCAATGTATTTCATTTGATCAGTTTTATATAATCTTTCTCCCTCACATAGAGACATAATCTCTTAGAATAACAGTTAAACTTACTGATATATTTAATTCATTGTTTAAAAAAATAGATATTGCACAAATTATAAACACAATTAAGAAAAACAAAGATATCTGTTTTGATCTGAGAGTGTCATTGTTCTCTACAGGTTGTGTGGTTGTGGTGTCACAGATGAAGGTTGTGCTGCTCTGGCTTCAGCTCTGAGATCAAACCCCTCACACCTGAGAGAACTGAGGCTGTATAAGAGTAAACTAGGAGACTCAGGAGTGAAGCTGTTATCTGGTGGACTGGCGAATCCTCACTGTAAACTGGAGGAACTGTGGTAAGATCATACGTGACTCTCGCATGAAACTGTCACTGTGAATTCATAAAGTATAATCAAAATGGAATAAAATGCAGGGAAATAACTATTATTTCATAATAATTACAAGCAAAGCTATTAAAACAACACGATCAAATTCATCAAATTATTTTTACATCTGTTCATATGATGTAAGAGAATTAATATTTTTAAAGCGTTTGCTCTATTTCTCCTGCTGTGAGTTCATGTGTTTGATCTGTAAATGACTGAACACATGAGCTGCTCCTCATTAAGGTGATTCTGCAGTGCTGATAGTCACACTGAAAAACACACTTTGCAGAGATGGCAAAAGTACTCACTTCCCGTACTCAAGTAGAAGTACAGATACTTGTGTTAAAAAATACTCTGGTAAAAGTAGAAGTACTGAATTAACTTCTTTATTCAAGTAAAAGTAACAAAGTACAGGCTTGTAAATTTACTTAAAAGTATAAAAGTAAAAGTAGCCTTGTGAATGACAACCATTTTACCTGGACCACACAAATGTTACTAGAGTGCAATCTGAGAAACTTAAGTGGATATGGAAAAAAGGTTCTTTATATGCCATTTCCTTCATTTAAAACAGATGTCTGCCAATAGGCCTAAAACATTACATATATGGTTATTGTGACAGAGACTGGGACTCCAGGTTAATAAGATTCTGACTGAGTAGCAAGATATGAATTCAATTGTGATTCTGTGAGAATTCACAGATCCAGTTTCTCTTTTTTAATCTTCCCCTTAACATTTAAAGGAATCTACATGTATGTGTGTGTGCTCAAATATGGCTTCTGGAACGGATAAAATATGATTTATTAAACAGACATTAATTAAGAAGTTCCCCATACTTTTAGAGTTACAACTAACAACCACTAGATGGCAGCAGCGTATAAGAAATGAACTGACAGCTCGTAAATCTTTGAACATGGAGTGCTAATAAAAATAAATGTAATATGTCAGGCTCACAATTTTTACAATTGAAGTGCTATAAAAGTTCAATGTGCATTGTATTAAAAAAAATCTTTATTGACATACAAATAGACAATAGACATCCAGCAAAAGAAAAATGGGCAAGTGATGTATGCTCTCAAATCTGTAGATGTGCATGGATTTGTCCTGAATCCCTTCAAGAACTTGGGAGCAACTAGGGTATACAGACCTTCTGTAATGCGTAACGTGTCATAACGTAATTGTGTGTAGGACAGTGAGTGAGTGAAAAAACGTGTGTGTGTGTGTGTCTGGGATGGACAGGGAGAGAGAGACCGCAAGTGATCAAATGTAAACCTCAAAGGATGATTGGGAATGTCTTGCTGCTTGTCTGCCGAATCTCTGGGATCTCCGTTTTCTTCGTTTTCAATGATGTCGCCGTCCATACTACTATGTGCTAACGTTACCGCCATCAAGCCGCAATGATTTGCCGCCGAATCTGTCGAGTCGTCTTGTAGTGGAAAGTACCGATATCCGTGTTAAAAATGTAAGGAGTAAAAGTAAAATGTCGGCAAAAAAATAAATAGTAAAGTAAAAATATCTGAAAAATCTACTTGAGTCCCATCTCTGACACTTTGACATTGTGATATACATTTAACACCCTTTACTTTAAACACACTCAGTCTCAGCGCAGTCAGGATTAACACAGTCCATTCATTTTAATTTTAGGGGGAAACTGGAAACTGTAGAGATTTTTCTCCAGGTTTATAGTCTACCTCACGTCAATGTCACAGATTATGACCTGGAGAAACACTATAGTACATCGATGACACGGCAGTGTGTGTATTATTAATGAGGCTGGAGGTTCTTATCCTATGATAAGACATTTCTCTTTTTCATGACAGCACATGGTGTTTTTCTATGACAGACGCTTCAAACTGCAAAATCACGCAGTAGTTTAGAGAGGCGTTCATGGGTCGCAAGTGTGTGTGTCCATGGTGCAAGAGCTGAGGGTGTTGCAGGCTTCCCCCGTGATGCTGTCAGGGCGAGACTCGCTGCGGGCGTTTGGTTGGCCAGAAACTACAGACACAATCAAACTGTGTGTGTGTGTGTGTGTAACAATCGTTTTTCTGTGGAGAGCAACGAGAATATCTAGCTTCTCTGTCACTATCTGTCCTGTAGATTTGTGATCTACGCAGCCGATTTTTATGACATTTGTATGAGAAAATTATTATAGATGCATTTATAGTGAATGTATATAAACATCTATACTGTTAAAGGGAAAATACAGATTGTGTTCAATGATTTGGTAGGAATTTCACTGTCCGCTGTAAAATCCTCCAGTTTCCCCCTGATATGTAGTGAGAGCCGGCATGGGCCGCTGACAGATGACTGTTGCTCGTCCCTCTCTCTCTCCTGTCTTGCTCTGCCACACACACTCTCTCTCTTCTTCTCACAGCCGCACACACACATTTAAGAGGATTTTACAGAATGATTGTGAGGTAGACTTGAGCTGAAAGAGTGGGGTTTCATGACTCTTTATTGTTCATTACATTAACCTCTTCTTTTACAATTTTTCTATAATTTTATGTGAAGTATAATTTTAATTTGTTATATCAGCTTTTATGTAATCGCTGAAAAAAATGTGTCGGATCAAAGTAAAAAAATTACTTCAACTTATTACAAGTAATCAATTTACTTTTTCCCAAGTGAGTTTGAACAAATCAAATTTCTATGGTCAGTTGAAACTATGTTTTTTACATGATTAAATCACAAATTATCACAATCTTTTTTGATTAACTTAATTTTTTTTTAAACAAAAAATCCAAATAACTACAAACAATGTTGTCACTCTGTGGTTTCCTCAGGAACAGACTGAAGACTCCGATTATAGGTACAAACTCAAACTTTAATAATAGCACTCTGGAACAAGCTGACAGGGAAAACACACATGAACACAACGGAGATCAGACAAAGACTGAAAGAAAGGGTGCATCTTATATAGCAAACAGAAACGAGATAATTAATCATGCACAGCTGGGACAAATGAACTCCATGATAGTAATAATAGAAACAAAGGAGTGGCGGAAAAAGAAAAGGAAAACAGGAACAAATCAAAGAAGAAACTGAAAGTCCAAACATGAACGGACACGTTATATACAACTACACGTGACAGTCCCCCGTCCTCCCGAAGACGCTTAACGTGTAATTAAACGCAATGCGCTCGTATTCTGGGCTCATCTGCTATTCTGTAGGCTACTTATGCTTTATTAATAAGGTGTGCAGAATTTGATCTTTTAACATGACTGTCTTATAGTACATTATAGTATAATGTGTGTTGGGGGCTGCTTCTTTGCTTCAGCTTTTTTAAACGTATAAGTATGATAAAGACATGATAGGCTATATATATTTTATGTAGGCTAGATGAAGGCATATTTTGTACATGACTACACATGTCCTTAAAAGGCGTAGAAAATATATTGTTTTAACGACATAATATAGCATCTCATTATTACGAGAAAAGATGTCGTTAAAATGACATAACATCTCGTTATTACGACATAATAGAGTGGAAAAAATAATATGTATATGGCAGCAATGCACCACCGTACAAACTGCCTTGAGATCAGGCTGAACTATTAGGCCGAGACTTCTGAATATATAATACAAATACATAAATAGGCATAATAACATAAAGTTATTCCAGTTGTGGTTAAGAATCAGGCTGGACACACTGGAATGTAGAAGCTAAAAACTGCAGTGTAATGCCACAAAAGACACACAAAAATCTGTTGTGTAAATGTATGACCACTTTCAAAAAATAAGAGCTTTGACGTGACCATTTTGTCGTTTTTTTGTGTTAATTGAATTAAACCAAAACTTTATTATTTCTATTCATTTAATGTTTTATTGGGAAAAATAAATATTAGACGGATATATTCAAAATATGTGTCACTTAAATATTACAGATTAAAAAACAAAGAAAACGTGTTTCAGTTCTTTGTGGCGCGCTCCAAATATCTATAAAGGAAACGGAGACATTCCGTTTGTTTTCATTATTTTACAAAATCTGAATATCTTTTGTAAATTTATAAATTATGTCTTGCTTTTATATGTATGACCATAAATTACGGAGTAAGAGTTTACTCTCTTGGAAGGATCTCTTGGCAATCTTGAATTGCTAACTTGATATCGCAGCCTGTTCATTATTAAAATAAAATACAGTCAACCAAACATATAAAATGTTACACCACTCAATTTGAAAAGTCTGTAATATAATCTGTTTAGCGTGACCACGGCCTCACTGTGCTGTTATATGGGAAAATGATATTTTACGTCAATAATGCCAAGTACAAAGCTTAGCCTACATAACAGGCCTAATAGTTTAGCTTGATTCACAAATAATGAAACACTTGGATTCGTGCCGAATGAGAAATGTAGGCTTTTTCACTTTAAATTAATTTGTTTGGCATCTTATTTAGTTTTATTTAAATAAATAAAAACCTGTTTCTCGCCTTGAATATATATCGATAGAAGCAGCCATGGCATTAAAAAAAGAAAAGAAAAGAGAGAAATTAGTAGTAGTTAGTAGTATTATAGCCTAAATATTATTATTATTATAAACTAGGCTACAAAAAAGTAAAACAAAATAACGTTATCAATCTGTATTTTTTCTAATCAAACCGGTTTCGTAACGTTAATAATACAGAAGAAACGCAGGAACAGAAACGTTAAAATAGGCGACTGATTCTGCTCGGAGTGAACCGGTGGATTATTATTATTCTTTTTAATCCCTGGAAAAAATATAATACAGATGTACTTTTAAGTGGCCAACGAACGAACAATATTATTCAAATATCAGAATTATTTGGCGGAGGTTTCTGCTACTTAAACTGTATAAAATAAATTAGTGAGTGATTTAGAATAAAAAGCATAACAGGTCATGTCTGTGGCAAAGAAAGACATTAAAATGCAATATAATTTTATGTTAGACTTACATAAGTCACATTTTCATCATTGTGTCCTTGCAAAAGATCTTTTATGGGTTATTTAAATGTCAAATAAATGTGTTAAATTCACAGTGTGAATAATTCCACAGTGTGGGAATTAGGGTTGCTAAAATGGGACGCAAACTCCTATGGCAAGCATGTAAAAAACATTAATTACTGAATCATTTTATTTCTATTTGAGCTGTTCATAAACAATATAGTCTACTTAAAAATGTGGTTCTCACACGTTTATGAGCTCGGTCGCTTGCTGTCAGGACGCACCAGAGAGAGGTTAACACATTGTTGCATATTATTGGCTTCAGTGCACGCTATAACTGAGAAAGAAACAGGACGGCCCCCGACTGGTAATGTACGTCATGTGCCAGAGAACTTCACTACGGGCCGAATCCCTTTCCCTGTGATGCACATTCTTAATGGCCACATCTGTACAACTTTTGATTTAAAAAATGTATTAATAAATGTTGAAATGAACATCTAAGATTAATAAATGTTATAGAAGAATCTTTCATGGTTCGTTCATGTTAACTAATGTAGTTAACTAGTGTGTAACAAATGAAACCTTATTGTAGTGTTAGCACATAATCCATCTCTGTGAGTCCATGTAATGCAAGTGGATTCAAAAACCACACAAAGTGAACACGACGGTAATCCATAAACCCCAGCTGATGAATCAATGCTTCTGAAGTGAAACAATAGGTGTAAGAAATACAAATAATTAAAACTTTTTACAATATAAACCTTTGCTTACGGCCAACATACACGTTACATGTTACAAATATTCAAATGGTCACAGAAGTACTGAGATAAAAGTTTATAGTTTGAGTATATAACACTGATGTCTACGGTAGCAACCAAAACAGAGTAAATCACCTCCGGCTACAATGTTCTTCCGCAAGACGCATGCAGTTCTGTTTATTAACTGATAGAGTGCTGATTCATCCAGTAGTGAAACAAGTGAAGTCTTTCAAACCGATTTTAAAAATACTATGTTTCACCTGTCTGGATCTTACATGTGTTCAAGCATATTCTACCCTTTCTGAGAGGGTATTCTCCACTGCTGGAGATAATATAAGCTATAGGAGAGGTCCCAAATTCTCATAGAGAATGCAGAAATGTTTAGTTCGCAAAAATTGCTAAATAATGTTGAATTTGTTGACATACTCTTATACAGACTGTACATGATGTATAAGATGAGTCATATTTACAAATTTAATTCATCACATCTTTCTGAGTTTTATTTCAGAAGCGTCATACAGTGCTACATTCTCTTGATTAAATAATTCAATTACAAATACATTTTTAACAGTCAGTTGTCGCCACCTAGTGTCGGAATAATGTAATCGATAAATGCGTTATTTTAAGCACCAAGTTTCTATCAAAGGCTGATTTACTATATTTTGATCGCTATCGTAGACATCAGTGTTTATATTTGAACTTTAAACTTTTATCCCAGTACTTCTATGATAATTTGAACTATTGTATCACAGAAATAATGATACTATTATGAGGTTTTAAAGACCTTTTGTGAAGCTGTTTCATGACGACTCTCTCTGGGTCAGCGGCAGCGCCAACACAGATTTGAATGTTGCGATATGATTTTGTCAAAGGTTTAATAGACAGACAAATTGAAAGATCGTGTGGGTGTTTGAATGGAGATCACAGTATTTTAAAGATGAATCGTGCAGCTCTACTGTCTTATCTCTCTCTCAGCATATGAGTAGCGCGAGGGCTTTTCAGTGCTTTCAGTCTCACGTCTCTTCCACACGTCCACTTGAAAGGGATATTACGTCACTCAACACTCATGTGGTGCGTTCATGTCATCTCGTAAAGATTGTATTTATGAGTTGAACGCACATGAACGCCTCCACAATAGTTGCTTTTCCTCTGTCGGGCCGAACGGTTCTTATAATGATAATGAATCCTCAGCCAAACCGTGCTGGTAGAATCCGTGAAGTAAAGTCTCCAGGATTGGTCACTTGTCTGTTGCCTGGCTGCCAGTTTCTCTGTAGCTGGTTAAGCGCTCTCTTTGAGTGAAGTAAACAAAGCAATAATAAAATTAAAAGCAATCGCTGATCATTCTCCATAACGCGATCGCTATTCACATCTCATATCATCAGTAAACCGCCGCGTTACCAAGGCAACGACTGACGCGTTTGCATTACATTCCAAAGAGCGGCTGCTGTCAAACCCACAGTGGAGAATGATGCGTTCATGTCATCTCGTAAAGATTGTATTTATGAGTTGAACGCACATGAACGCCTCCACAATAGTCACTTTTCCTCCGTCGGGCCGAACGGTTCTTATAATGGTAATGAATCCTCAGCCGAACCGTGCTGGTAGAATCCGTGAAGTAAAGTCGCCCGGATTGGTCACTTGTCTGTTGCCTGGCTGCCAGTTTCTCTGGAGCTGGTTAAGTATATTAAGTAAAGTCACTCTTTGAGTGAACTAAACAAAGCAATAATAAAATTAAAAGCAATAGCTGATCATTCTCCATAACGCGATCGCTATTCACATCTCATATCATCAGTAAACCGCCGCGTTACCAAGGCAACGACTGACGCGTTTGCATTACATTCTAAAGAGCGGCTGCTGTCAAACCCACAGTGGAGAATGAAGCCGTAACCGCACCAGCTGACCCGGATCGGCACGGAATGGATCGGTTACAATGAGAACCGTTCGGCCCGACAGTGCAAAAGCGGCTAATGTCGTAAATACGAGTGGGAAGCTCTGGATTTTCTATAAACCCTTATCTTATCTTTTTGCCACATATAACAACAATCATTATCTATAAGCATAGCAATTATTATTCAACAAGAGACAATAAAGAACTAAATGAAAGTTTGAAAGTTTATTAAATTAACTAAAATTATACATTTATAACTATACAAATAATTACATACTGCATTCAGTACAACACCATTATTTGATCAGATCTTTGAAAATAAGCCGTCGTGCTAAATCGTGTTTAATAGACAGCATGACCAGACCATTTAGTCTTTCCTGAGACAGTGTTCACTACAACATTGACAGGATCATTGAATCAGTGATTTGAACTCGGTAAACCAAATCAGTTCTGTTCATGACTGAATCATCTAGACTGGTTTATTAACGGGTTTCTCCTATTCACTGCAATGAACCGACTAAAATGATTCATTCACGAATCGCACATCATTACAAATGTACACCTATGACTAGAACGAAATCGTGAATTTTGATCGATTCCTCACAGAAATTGGCTCCAAGGTTTCAGAAAGCCTAAATATATACATCACTGGACTAGTTTTATTGTCGCTTGATGATTTTCCGTTTCCGCACTGTGTCGTTTCTGAATAACCCGCGAACGAACACACACACTTGGCACACACTATAATGAATACCCGTTCTTTATAGCGTGCTTCCTAAAAGATTATTTTATGAAGTAAATGCCAAAATCATCCAGGAAATTATGGAGTTTTGCTGGACCTTTAGAATCGTCCCAATCCTCCCCTGCTAACACACACACACACACACACACACACAATGTTCCTTAAAATGCTTACAAATACATTAAGCATTAAAGCACATTCACACACACACACACGTTGGGTTTCCATGTTTTATGGGGATTTTCCATAGAAATAATGATTTTTATACTGTACAAACTGTATATTGAATCCCCTAATCCAAACTGTTTTAATTTAACAACTTGTTTCTAATGAATATTTGTATATATTTCATATTGACAGCATTATGTTATTTATTTTTTAAGTGTCGTGTTTATCTCTGGATATAGGCTTAATGTGTGTCATTGTTCTCTACAGGTTGGAGGATTGTGGTGTCACAGATGAAGGTTGTGCTGCTCTGGCTTCAGCTCTGAGATCAAACCCCTCACACCTGAGAAATCTGATTCTGTCTGGGAATAAACTAGGAGACTCAGGAGTGAAGCTGTTAAAGGATCTGGAGGATGATCCACATTATAAACTGGAGACACTACGGTAAGAATAGTTTTTAACAATTTTCATCATCATATTTTCATTTAAAGTTCAAATGGCTGATTTACTCACTAGAAATATAAGTAAATTGGACCAGGTTCAGTAACACCACGTGTGTGTGTGAATATTGTGTCTGAAATCATCAGAGTCTTAAATTCAGCTTCAGTTTCTGTAGGTCTCTGAACTCTAAACTGTTTAATATGAGTTTAATTCTGCTCATACTGTTGTGACTGATTGTGAAAATAATATTAATGTTATTTTCAGCTTTTCCCCTTTAACTGTCTCTATAGGCATCTTTACACAGCCGAGTTCAGGCTGCTCTAAAGCGGCTCTGTGTCTGCTCAAAGTTCTGTGTAAAGACACAATGCCGCATAAAAGCAAACTTAAAGTATGACGTGTCTGACCCACCTCAGCCCCTAGTATCAGAGATGACTCTGGTATTGTTTTGGTTCAGTGTAAATGAACGTGACCTTGTGCCGCTCTAAACTACGTTATTGTCATGACAACCAAACGCGCGGCGCGAGAATCAAGAAGCGGAAGACTAAACATATAGGCCTAGCTCCATATTGTTTTAGCCAAATAAAAAAAATGTCAGCCAACAAGGGACAATAAAGTGAAAGTGTCCTGTACTCACATCGTGAAGCAAACCACCAAAATAACAGAGTCGTGGACGTGTGTAATCATTTGGCTTTCGCCGTTTGTAATCTTCCTTTGAAGAGACTGGCAGATCAACGCGCCGCTACATTTCTCTCAGATACGCTAAATGCTTATTCGCCGTCACTGTGTTTTATTATATTCCAAAAATCATCTTCTTGAGGACGATATTTCACCCACACACGACCTGCCTGAAACACTAACGACAGCAGAATTGTTCTTTCTGGCTCTTTGAAAAAAAGAAAAAAAAATCCTGTGGTGATCGACCCGGTGTAATAATTTATAATTTATTTGTATCATTTGTTCCTTCTGGAACAATTTTATTAAGAAATAGAAAATAGCTATCAGTACCACAGAGTTATGACAAACATCAGAGCGTGAGATAGCTAATATCACGCAGAGGAAATCTAAAATTCTGTATTTTTATTTATCTCGAGTTTTATTTCTTTGTCTATTTAATTACTTTTAAATTCATTTTATAAGACTCTGTTAAAACTGTAGTTTTAAAATAGTAATGTTCAAAGTATTATTTCCCGCGATTTTAATTCCTGTGTAAACACATTTATGTTCTCCGCGTCAGAGAAGCAATAAACATTCTGTGTAAATGCACATTTTGTGATTTTATGCCGCTTCAGATTTGGTTTCTGTGTAAAGACGCCTTCTGTGTGTGATAATCTGAGATTTGGGTTGTTATTAACTGATATTAAATGTGAGTGTAATGATCATTTCTGCTGGTTCTGTATCAGCTGTCTGGTGTGTGAAAGTGACCTTTCATGTGCTTTTGATTTTGTAAAGTGACTTTGAGCATCAGATAGAAGCTATATGATCATGCTTGAGAATTAATTAATATAGATTATCTAGTTAGTTTTCTTATGAAAAGATGTGACAGACGTAATATCTCATACTGCATATGTGACTGTGTGTTTTATTTTAGGTTATAGATGACAGTCTGATCTTGTGATGATCATCTGATGGTGAATAAGGATCCACTACAGAGACTCACAGTCAACAGAATCAACAGAGACTGAAGATACAGTGACTTCACTGTTATAAATTAAGACTTCATTTAGATTTCAACAATCCTCTGACAGACCTGATGAGGCGGCAGCGAAACACCTTTTATCTCACAGCAGCAAATTACAGTTTCTCATTCATAGACCATTTTATTTGTATAAATGTACAGAAACTCAAAAAGCTCTGAGTTTTGTTTCAGAGTAAATAAAGAGCCTGAATATGTTTGTGTTGTACCAGCAGAGGGAGACAAAGACTAATAAAAATTAATTTTTCATAATTATGAGAAGAAGAAACAGTTCAAGCTCACTTTTAGAAAGCAATGGAAGCTTGAGTTTATACATCTTTTTTTTAATAATAGTTGCATTACATTTGTATTAATGTATTAAAGGGGTCATATGATGCGTTTTCATGTTTTCCTTTTTCTTTAGTGTGGTGTGTAGATGTTTTTGCATGTATAGGATCTACAAACTTTCAAAGCTCAAAGTCTCCTACAAAAAGGTCTTGGGTGCTCGAGGCCCTTTTCAAAATTAATCAAAAGTGCCCCTCTCAAACAAATATCAATGATAATATTGGGGTCAATAAAACAAAATGCATTCGATTATAATTAACATGACAATGTGAACAAAACTAAAGTAGCCTATTTTTACGAATCTGTCAGTCTGAGGTGTCGTTGCCATAACGCGTTGCTATGGGTTGCGTCACGTGTGTGTGTCTTGCTTCGGGCTTGACTGACGTGACCATAGACATAATAAATATTTATATTATTTATGTCTATGGAGGTGACGGGGTCAGTCTGCGTGATTCCCCCACATAAAAAACATGTCATAAAACTATGTAAATAAAAAGAGGTAATTTTTTTTCCCTTGTGCAGTTGCTAGTGTTAACTAGTGTACAAAATAAATATGATTTCACACACACACACACAAACCAAAAAAGAGCTTAACAATGAGAAAAATAATTTAATGTAAAATTTATTAAGTTCAACTTAATGCATTTGTTTAAATGTAGCTAAAATCAATTGTGTGCTTACGATACAATTTTTTAGTAAATTCAACTATCATTTTTTTCAGTGTACAAAATAAATATGATTTTAAACGCATGCGTGCTCGCACACACACACACACACACACGCAAACCAAAAAGGAGCTTAACAATGAGAAAACTACACGCGTTACTGTATGGAACAAATCTACAAATAAAAGGTTTGTCAAAAACAAAACACTTTTTTTTTTTTTTTTTGCGATTCTTCATTGTTTAAGATAGTTTTGCAAACAACATGAATTCATAACCTGCAGTCCTCCTACCTAGCATAACATTTAAAAGTATTTGTTTGCATAAAGTTAATGATTACCAATGGTCATGCTCTAAACCAGAAGTACTTTGTCTGGGGCGTCCAGCTGTCAAATGCCGCCTCGAACCAGTCTTGGTTGATCTTCGGGCCACTGCTGACAACTGACAGACAATAATGGGACCAGGGGCCTCATGTATCAATCTTGCGTACGCACAAAAACTTTGCGTACGCCAGCTTTCACGGTCGGATGTACTAACAGTGAAATTAACGCGAGAATGTGCGTTACATATATTTTCACACGAGCCTTATGGGAATATTCTATCAATTATGCAATTAAGTAAGAACATATAAAAGCATATGCAAATTGATACAACCCTTAGTCTATAAATAAAATAAAATAATATCAAATATAATATAATATCATATAATATTAATAAAAATATTAAATATTAATTAATATAAAATAATATATATATATATGTATAATATAATATATAATAATATATATATATATATAATATATATATTATATATAATAATAATAATAATACCGCATTGACGGCATCAGCCAAACTCTCCCACTCATATTTTTCCTTTTGTTATTAATTCTGAATTATTAATTATTAATTCTGGAGGACAAAGTTCCAAATAAAATATTTTTTCTCGTTTCTACCTCCAATAGTAGCACCTCCAATTCACTTTCTGTAAAGTTTCGTTTCTTGCCGCTTGCTTTAGCCATTTTCTTACTGCTTTCTTTTGCCAAAGTGGACTCATTACCATATTTAAATTGATTTAATTAAGGGAGGAGACTGGGTGGGGCGTTGTGCTCGTGCATGTGCGCTCAATTTTACGTTAATTGGGATGTACAAAAAGAATATGCGTGGGATCCTTCGTACGCAGAGATTCATACATCTGTTTTTTTTGTGTGCGTACGCACATTTACAGCTTTGTCCGTACGCAATGAGGCCCCTGGTCTCTAGCAGTTTGTCTTAACGTCTTAACATCCCTTTACCAAAACAGTAAAATGCAGAGACCAGTTGTGTTGGGTTGTGCTGCATCTATTCAAGCTGCTTGGCCATTGTAGTCCTGCATCACTGTAGTTGGAGTTTTCAGCCAGTTCACTAAGTAGTCCAAGCATCCTCCTCACAGGAGATTGAGGTAGAGTTGCTGTTTAACAAGAAAACAATAAAAACAATTCAATTGCAACAATCAATAAAAATAAAATAGCAACAAACAATTGGACCAGGAAACAAAACTACTCTGCTTCCATTCAATGCTTCTGCTCTATTTCCAATTTACATACTTCATTATTTGAAAAATAGCATAAAATATGTTTTCTAATAGCTTTATTTTTTTATACAGAAATAAATGGTCCCTAATAAACACTTAGGGCCCTATCTTGCACCAAGTGCAATTGACTTTGTACACCGACGCATGTATCATTCCTATTTTGCACCCGACGCACAGCGGACTTTTCCCTCCACAGACGCACGTCGGTAAATTAGGAAATGAACTTGCGCTCCCGGGGGGGGGGGGGTTCAGCGAAAAGAGGAGGCGTGTTCTGGCGCAAACGTTCTCTGGTGCTATTTTGCAGTTTCAGAAAACAATTCAGCCACAGACCAGGAGAAACCTAGTCTAAAGTCAGTGGCGTTATTCAGATGCTATTTTAAGGGCACATGCTTTGCCATAATGTAGCGTGTGCACAACACACACACACTTTGCTTCTCTCATCTACACAGACGTAGCAGTTCCTCATTTTTGTAAATCATACATAATTACAAGGAAAAATATTACCACACGAGGGAAATCATTGTGGTGTCCATGAAGCTGTGAAAAAATAGGCATAAATCTAGCCTACACATTTACCTAAATTATTATTTAGGTCTCTAGAGTAGATGAGCTGGGGGAAGACCGCTCCAGCTGATGCAGGTCTACTGTTCATAACATGATATACATACACCATGAATATACTACTTGTTGTTGAACACAACAAATGTGTTCCCACATTAAGTCCTTGAATTTTAGGGTACTGGACCTGGAAAGTTCTTGAAAGGTCCTTGAATTTGAAGTTAACCGAGGTGTGGGAACCCTGTTTTTGTGTGCAAAACCCCCCCAAAAATGACGACTTTATTTAACTTTTCATTTTCTTCTGTGTGGGCTCGAGTGAGTTCACGTAGTGTAACAGCGCAGCGCTTCTGGATTGTTCGTCAGAACGTAAGGTCACTATTGGCCGACACTGGTCATGTGTGTGATGCGTGTGATGCTGGCCAGTAGTGAGCTTTGTAGACACTCTGAATGAAGGGTGGGATCTTGTGCTTTCAAAGCTAGCTTGCTATTGCTAGCCTCCCCAAAATTGCCTATCATACCTTTAAGTTTAAAAGGCCTTTTTTTTGTGGAAGTCAGCTTGGTGTTATACTGTCCAATGTTCAAATCATGACCTGTGCCAAGCGACCAGTCTGGATCTCTTCATTCAGATTGGCACTACAAACTTCCCTGTTCAATCATGGACGGACCTCCTCCATGAGGAGCTTCTCCATAATCACAGTTCAATCAATATAGCAACAAATCTACTTAATCTATTGACATTATATTTTAACTGTAAAGCCAAATTAGACCTGTGCCGTGCCCTGGTGTGTAACCCGACCGTCACTCAACCCGTGCAATCCCTCCGAGCCCACACTTTTGTTGACGTCATGTCGCACACACTGCGCATGCGCAGTATTACTCCTCCTTGTTCCAAAGGGAATCATCGGGCGCCTTCATTGTTGCCGACATTCTCACTTTTCATGAACTGAATTCAGTTATTTTGGGGACCTCGTAATGGACTCTCAGAAAGTAAGTGGCACATATTTACAGTGTTAGGAAACCAGTCGCTAACTGAAATGCCTCCGCGGTCCATTTGTGATCGAATACTAATGTGTTTATTACACTATCATCGCTCATATGCGCAGTACCGTTAATAATCGTACGACTCTGTAAAATAGACACTTTTCATTCAACACCAATGAATTGTAAAACGAATACCGTGTGTTTATTCACTGTACATGTTATCTGGGGTTGTGGCCTTTATGACATTGAAGTTAGATGGCGTTTTAGAAATAGTGTTTGACTTGTAGCTGTAAAGAAAACTGGAAGATTGATGTTAGTAAAAGGGTGAAACTGGCTCCCATGTGTTTTGTTGTAGAAATGTTACCTTAATGTCTTGTGTTACCTTGTATTTCCCTTGTTGCATAATGCCAATATATTCTGTGCTATATATAAATGCTGTAATGTGTTATATAAACGATATAAATTATATAATGAGGGAGTAGATTTAAAATGATATTTAACCAGCATTACTGGAGCAACAGGTTGCATAAGATTAGTAAATATTGTATCTCATAGGTTTGTAATTGCAAAGCACCTGCACTCCCAAGTTTACTTAGCAGAAGTAGCCTAGATAAAGAGAGGGGAAGTGACATCAGGAATGAAGAGTCTGCGCACACTAACATTTACAGATCAGATTCTGCTCACTGTGTTGTTCTTCCACACTTTATATGAATGATAACATCCCTGTGCGATATTGGCAGCTGAGAATTACCTTATCTTTGTCTTGAGCAGTGTTGGGGAATGTTACTTTTAAAAGTACTGCGTTACATTGTTGCGTTACTCCCTAAAAAGTAACTAATTGCGTTATTTTTATGGAAAGTAATGCATTACGTAACTTTTGCAGCTACTTTTTTTTCTTACCTGGGCTGGGTTTGTTTGTTTTGATAACAAAAAAAGGGTTACACTTTATTTTAAGGTGTCATTGTTACAGTGTAATTATATATTTAGTAGTACTGAGTAATATTAAGCAACTACATGTACTTACTATAGGGTTAGGGTAGGATTAGGATTCGGTTGAGGGTTAGTTATTACTATGGTAAGTACATGTAACATATGTAACAAGGACACTGTAAAATAAAGTGTTAACCAAAATAAGTTATATTTTTGACAAATGTAAAGGCCCTTTCACTCCAAAAGTGAAATGAATAAGCGTCATGTTGAAGGTAATGCAAATTCACTCAAAACTTTCAGCTGTGCTGCCATTCTGGATTGCAGAAGAATAGGACACAGGAGAAGAAAGTTCAACAAACAAATTTTAAAAATGTGATGTTCAACTAGTCATTTTTGCTTATTTGTATGGTTGAATTTGGTATTTGAAGGTCAGCAGCACCAAAGACATTGATTAATAATGTGAGATTAAATGCATAAAGTATATTTGTGTTAACATACTTGGCTATTTCTGCAGTTTTGCATAATATTCTGACTTTGCATTTCACTGTTTATATTCATTTTGAGGAAACTGAATCTGTTTTTGTGCATGTGAGATGAGTAAATGCATGCTCACTTTAGTCTAGAACTACAATAATCATCATGTTCACACACAACGCCTCTGAACTTACTCACGATTCCTCTCAACATGAGGACAGGACTGTCAGTCAATACATGGGAAAACAAAGTAACTTGCGTTACTTATTTGAAAAAGTAACTGATATTTTGTTGTAAATTTAAAAGTAATGCATTACTTTAGTGGCTTGAGAAAAGTAATCTGATTACGTAACTCACGTTAATTGTGATGCATTACCTCCAACACTGGTCTTGAGTGTATGCAGGTTGGAAATCATTTTAGCATTTGTTACTAATTATAATGCAGTAACTCTTATGCAGCTTTTGTATTTGTCATGTTTTGATTATTGAATTGAGTTGGAGAAGATCATTTGAATATGATAGATAACATTAGAAATACACATTTGTGCAAGTGTCCTTTATCAGGTCTGGGAGGCAGGGAATATAACGGCACACAATCCGACTGTATTGTCACGAAGTGGGTCATGCTGTTGTGGGTTTTGTGAAGGAGTCCGATTCCACGGGTTTGAATGATGTAACGGTTGGACTTTTCAACAGGCGGGCCGTGACATTCACTTGGCTGCGACTTAAAATTCATCTAATCTGGAGTCTAGCAGTCAGAAGAAACGCAAGGGATCAGATTTCAGCCCTGGAAAGTTAGATCAGGTTTACTGGCCTCCATAAACTCCTCAGTGATACGCGTGTGTGCATGCAAATCTGTTACAAAGGTGGACCACGTTGTTTATGTATCTTTCTAATTCTGCAGGTTAGGGTGTGGATCTGTGGTGGTCAAAGAGCAAATGACAGATAGTAGTCTGACTTCTACTGTATGTCTGAAGTAGGTCAGCTCGTCCCTCTCATGTTTCCCGTTGACTGTCAATAGTGTTGTGTTGACCAAGCTCAGAGTTGAGGAAAGAGACTGTAAGCCGAATGTAACAGACAGAAAGTGTCTGGATATTTAGATCAGCTGAATGGCAAACGTCCTCTACAGATCGAGACAAAAGTCAGTCCCGCTGTTTCTTTTAAACGGCCTCCTCATGTGATATTGATTTAGCTATTTCTTTGTTTTTCTTCACACATCACATGTCTCATTGTCTCATATTTCATCTCAAGCATGTTCCTCATTGACAGTGTTGTCTCCTTGGTAAACAAATAGACTAACTTCAGAATTATTAGATGTATTATTATTCATTGTGCTGTAAATGATGTGGGATTTAAAAATATATATATTGTTTTTAAACTGCAATGAGATTTTCTAAATGTGTGTTATATACCTTATATTGAACAGTTAATTTAACTTTTTTTATTTATTTTTTCTTCTGGTGAAAACAACATATGCAGAACTTCATTTCACCTGCTTAATCCCGCTCATGCAATCGTTTTCATCTGCCACTTTCACATCTCAACATCCAATCAACAGTCAGTGCATAAACATGTCCCATCCTACAGTTCTTTTACAATGATCCGTTACAATATGGAAGAAAAATTAAAATCAACAGAATCTTTCACGATTTTGTGATTTATTTATTTTGTGTGTGTGAGTGATTTCCCCCTAAAAATGATTTGTTGATGTATTAATTAAACCTTGATAAGCATTTATAATATTTTCAGTTATGTGCAGACCTAGCTGCGGTAATGAAAATGACACAATTGATTGCTATAGTGGAAATGCAAGCTGGGAAAAACCCAGTTAATGTAAAGATTCTGTATATTTGACTCTAGCATATAGAGTCAGTATCTCTCTGGATTAGGCCCAGAAGTCTTTATCCTTAACTAGCATTGTCTCCTGGATTTGAAGGATTTAAGGGACCGTCTGACACTGACCAGAATAGTTTGCTCTACGTCATTCTGTCTCTATTGTGGACTTTGTGTTTGTGTCTGCTTGTGGTCTCAGGAGAGAGACGGTCATCATCTCTGTGATGAGAGGAATTAATTAGCATCAGTGCATGCTTATCTTTTTGTGTTTCATGTTTTATATCTGTCATCGTTTACTCACCCGCATTGTGTTCTATATGATTTTGCTGTTGCTTGACAGAAAATAGACAACAAACAGTAGAAACAAAAGCTCATCCTCCATGAGGTTCACACAGCATCAACTTTTAACATTATTGCATTAATAAGGAAATAGCCTAGCTCCTTTAAAGGTTTTAACATTGAGCTCATTTTTTTGTAAATTTGGAGTGCTGTCAGTACAGAGAACAACGACAAAAATTGGTGTTGCCTACACCATGTTATCCTCTTTTTAAAATTTGCACCCTGTTGACTTAAATGGGGCAAGTTTTAAACCTGCTTTTAGCCTCTTAACATCCTTGATGTGTCATTACAAGTGCACAGGTCATGTGAGTGATTCCTTCAGAGTGAACACGGTGAATCTGACTGCAGTAGATGTGAAAGATATGAATAAAAGTGATGTTAATTCAGCCAGCGCACATACCTGTATTTACATCCTGTTTTCGGTCGAAGTCCACAGTAGTCGATTGTCGAGTTCACGCGCGTGATCATAGGTAACTAATATACACGACAATCGACTACTGTGGACTTCGACCGAAAACAGCAAGTAAATACAGGTATGAGCGCTGGCTGAATTAACATCACTTTTTAGCGGTTATGGGATAGCTTACATTAACGTTACAGCACCTATTATCGTTGACGTTAGCTCACTTTAACGTTAATAAAAACCTTTTCTACTTTACCTCTCTGGATCTTTGGGGAATCTATGAAATGCTAGTTGATTGGTTGTACAATGGTAGTTGTTGCAGTTGATGGCAGAACACTGTTTTCTTTGTTTCCAATTATTTCCAGACATAATGTTAATGCTGTATACGGTAGTTGTGCTAAAACGGTAAAGCCGTTGGTTCAGTCCAAAATGGCGACAGCAGCGCCATCTAGCGATTGTTGTCAAAACTGCAATGGAGTTTCGCCTCTTGGTACTTCTATACTCTTTGATCAAGTGACGGTCTGTTCCTGGTGTCAGTCTTGTTTAGGCCAATAACTCAGCATCGGTTCGCTCAGCATCAGCATTTGAGTGTGGCAGGCTCAACACAATCTGGGCAACCTTTGATCATTTGGGGAATTTTAAAATGCCACTTGCCCGATTTGCCAAAACGTAATTTGTACCATGAGCCTATTTTTATTGAGCAATTAGCTAGCCCACATAACGCACGTCAGACAACGTTCGCATATAGTTGAAGTCTGTACTCTCGGCACACAGACTGATTAGGCAAGGCTACGTCTGTAGTGAAAGGCACACCATTTTATTATCTGCTTACCTTGATTGTCATCCAAACTTTCAAACGCGCATCAGTGGCTCCGACTCCGAACCTATGCTCTGAACTCTCTCTGAACTTTTCACACGCAACTGACGTATCAGGTGCAAGGTTTTCAGCGAATCAACAATCAGAGAATACTGCAGTGAGGACGTTGTAGGCAGATGTTACAGCTGTGTGCCTTAAACTCCTCTCCTGTCATTAATACGCTGTGGTCTAGTCATCAACAGAAAATGAACGGATTGAGAGGGGAGAAGAATTGATTTTGGCGTGACATTTCTTGCGTGTGCGTGAGAGCGTGAGATAGATGCTGAAAGCGTGAGTGTCACGCCAGATGCGTGAGAGTTGGCAACCCTGACAAATATGATGCCCTTTGAAATGCTAGCAAGTGATGTCACCTATGTGAACATTACTTACATGACACAGTTTTCGTCTGTTGCTGGACCCTGTCATTTGCAGGTTTTGACGGCTGACCATTGCCATCCATCTTTTCCTGCGCTCTTGGTCTTTGGGGAAGCCATACATTTGGTAACCCTTCTCAGACCGATTGGAGCATCCAAAAGCTGCACAGCAAACCATGGTATGACCACTGATCTATAAAATGTTAGTTGTAACCAATGAACATGACACCATTGAACATCACAGAGAGTGGTTGACAACTTCTCCTCAACTTCATGAACTGATGACCACACACATTTGTTCTTGTTGTCTCACTCATTGTTTAATAAAAAAAATACTATTGCATTCATTCATCTAAGCGTAATGAGTTGTTATTCTTAAATATATTTGGTACTTAGTGTATGGGTTAGTCTTAAAATTATCTTGGTTTGTGGTCAACTCAAGAAAAGGACTGGACACTAAATGCTGAATGGACTGTTGCTAGCTACTCTGCTTTCTTAATCCCTCTCTGTTCTACCCATGCTAACACGAACGTGAAGCTTTCCCTCCAAAACGTATCTAAGTAATACTTACTGTATATAGGCTATATAGCTTTCAGTTGTCACCCTACCACTCCAAATGTAAAACTGACATTTAAAAATATGCAATAATGCAATAATAGTCAAACAAGGACTTGTGTGTTTTTATTTATATTTACCATTCAATTTCGCAATCGCTGCTGTCAGTCCCATAGAAGAACATGACAGTGCGACCTGTGTGTGGAACTCTACAGGCTTACATGAACCACGTGACCACCCCGCTAGTGAGTTCAACGAGTGTCGCAACTCTTCTCTCTCTATGGCTCTGGCTCTAGGGTACTCTACACGTGCATGACCTGCTTTGTAACAAAGAAAACACTTTCTTTGATGATTTGCTCTGCAGTGAAAATGGGTGGTGTGGCCAACATCTCCACACACCTCACAAGGCAGGGTAGGCCTCACTCTGTTTCTCTGTGACTTGTAAAATCAGCTAATGGCAAGCTAGAAAAAGCTGTGTCACTGAAATGTTTTTTCAACAAATCAAAAATAGCACTCGGGCCTTTGCACGAATCAATGGAAAGGTTACTATGCAAGCATATCCTCACCACTTCACGAGCCAGCCCCAAAAGCCTACTAATGACTTCATCAGCTTGTTCTTCCCTATTTTGCGCAAAAATTATAGCACTATGGCTTCCCACTCATGTTTAGTGTACGGCTCAGCCCGATCACCCCTAAAACAAACAGGTTCCTTGATTTCAGATTTTAGAACTCTGCTCAAAACGGATGAGTCTGCACTACTTGAACTGCACACTTTAGACTCTAAACAGGAGGCAATGCCCTCCCCAATAGAGCGTCCCATTCGTTCTACCATCCCCACTATTAATTCCATCGACTCATCCCCTCTTAATCTAGGTTGTTTCAGTCCACTTTCACTGAACTGGGGAGGTGGAGGACTTGAATTGTCATTTACATCTTGTACAGCCTCTAAGGCATACATTGGAGTAGATGTGACAGGAGAATAATCAAGTCTGCCTCTCCCAACTGATGGCATAGGAGAAAACATGAATAGACCTCTACCTCTTCCAAAACTGTTTCATATCCTATATTGACAGTAGCAATTGTAAGCCCGTCTATATTGGTCCAATGGGGGTCTCCAATAATACGGGGAAGGTTTCTCTGCGCTTTACTGTCTTTCCTTTTACGCAACACAACAAGATTAAATGGAACACAATTCTCATATGTATTTTCTCGTTATTTCATCTGACTCCATAAATGAAAAGGTTTTAATGATATCTGTGCATCATTAAACGTGAACGAATATTTGATTATTCTTTTATCTCTGATTATAGTTTACCCGTTTAGATTAGGAAACTATATCGCTTAGCAGTCCTTCTCCTAAGGATGCACGACACAATCTCGCCAGTCTGATTTCTCAAAACAGAGGTAATTGGCTAAATATCTGAGATTTGCCGTATTCACACGTACAAAATAACAAGACACTTACATAGCTCCCTTGAATGCCACCTCAGGAACTTAATTAAATCGTTTCCCTTTAGTAGAGGTCATGACCACCATAAAAAGACGTTAGTCGATCAACTTACTTTTCTTAAAATGGCTTTAGTTTAGTCAAGCCCGTGGTATATCCACGTACACGTATCTAAAAGGAACATTAAATTAGAACAGAGGTTATGGACGCACCCGAATCCAGGTTGATCAAACAGCATTTACTGATTCTGGACGGAAATAACTCGCCCCCCTCATTCAAGTACACTTGAATCTGATAATCAAGTATTAGTCGTCACTAATGTCTAGCGCAGGCTTGTGGAAATATACGGATCCTATAATCTATAAGAGTAAAAACAATCTCAGAATCAGAATAAAATCAAACGTTTACAATTTATTGACCAGGTAATGAAGCAATAATTCAAAATCCAATTTGCAAGAATAAAATCATCAGTTAATAACATAACAACAATTCAGGAATCGAAGAATTTGTAGAAATTATTACCCAGCAACGAAAATTACACACAGCGATTGTGTGAGCAGTCAACCTACAGACTCCTCGAACTTTCTGCACCTTTTCCTTATATACCCAGATAATTCAATATTCTTAACAAATGGTGGCGTCTGTCATTATAATTAGATTTGGTTCCCTATTCAGGGATTCACACTGGGAGATCAGAATTTGTACTTGAATAGGTTCTTATTTTGCATACAGGAGGTATAGTCTGAATGGAGGATCTGGGGGAGGGAAAACACCTTTAAGGGGCACCAGGGACATCACTAGGTTTGGAAGACAGGGGGGGCTTAGCCCCTAGGGTATTTGTAACTTGCGTTTATAGAAAATCTTACAGTGAATTTGAGTAAAAAACAACTATGTATATGTTTAGCTGTATTTGTCTCTTCAACACCGTTACCATCTTCAACCCTGTTACCCTAGTCTCAACCCCGTCACACCTATATATATATATTTTTTTTTTAAGTTTATGAATAAGTAATTTAATGTTTGTTGAACTTAGTCAGAAATGTTCAGAGCAATCATAAGAATACTGATTTTAGTTCAAATTCTGAAGTTAAGCCATATCTTTGATCAAAAATGCTGTCACAAAAAGTGCCCATTTCAGGCTTTATAGCATAAGTTTAAAATAATATGTAAATTTTATGGTGCATGGTACAATTTCTGGTAAGCTACGCTTTTTTATTATTTCAATTCAATTCAATTATTGTAATTTGATTTAATATTGACTCATTTGGATAAATATTAGGTACATAGGCATTATTTTTTCTCAAGATAAAAACTCACCCAATGCTGTAAACATACAGACAGTCCTATCAGCTGGTAGTATTATTTAAGGTTAAAAATAACTCAAATTAAATATAATGCGTTTTTTTTTTATTATAATAACAACAACTTTATTTAATGATATAAGTAAAAATATAATAAATATGTAATATAGAACACATATTTAGCAAAATACTCTCTTATAGCTCTTTTTTTCTTGCCAACTATAGCCTATATTATGTTCATTAAATGGCTTTCCTGAGGTAACACTTGAACTATCTCCTAAGACATAATTGTTCTCCAGCTGTTATTGAGCTCTTCACGCTGATAAAAAACACTGATTGATCGATATTATGTATGAGAAATATACATTTCGGTAAGTTGTAGCCTACTACTGTATCTTTCAACAGTGTTCGTGTTTTACTATTAGCTAGTAGAGATGATGGGTTCACGTGCGCTAGGGATCCGTCACATCACATTTCCAAGCGCCAAAACGGTATTTATTGTTTGAATTTCGTAATAAAATTGACAGAATCTGAGAGTTGAGATTCTTTTATATCATAAAGTAACCTGCTCTGTCTAGTCTGTCGGTCTCCGTGTCCTCTTTGCTTCGCGATTTTTCTGTGCGTGAGAAAATGGATGTGTGGCGCGAGAGCGTGTGAAAAGTGTCAATTGCGTGTGTCTCACGGTGAATGCGTGAGAGTTGACAGGTCCACAACTTCCGACTTTTCGGCTATTTTTTGTAGCTGGATATATATCATTTGTTGCGTCTAAATATGAATGAGGATACGGTTATTGATAAATCGAATTGTTATTGTTGTTCTTATTATCATTTAGGGGGGCTTAGGAACATTTTGGGGTAGCTTCAGCCCCCCTAAAATAGGCCTAACGACGTCCCTGAGGGGCACATCACTTTCTCATATTTTATAACTTCTTTTAGCTTTTCATTATGGTTAGGAGAATGAGACCATTTTATCAGGCGCACTGAGACACTTTAAATGATATCAAACATGCATAGATACTTCTTGTACATACTTTACATTGCATAGGTTTTCAGTGTATTTCAGGTGAGGAGGAGGGGGGATGAAGGGGAGATAGTGTGTGTGAAGTGTGAGCTGCACTGTGTGCTGCGCCTCGAAATCCCTGTTACATATGCAGGAGATAGTTCAAGTGTTAATGTCCAGGAGGACCTTTTGTTCTATCGAGGGGTCGGTCAGACATACTGGCATCAGCCTTACACAATGATGAACAGAAAAAATATATATTACTCAAAAAAAAAAAAAATTCTACCACTTTTTTTAATGTAATTTTGTTGCTTCAAAACTTCAGAAAAGCACTTTCAGAAAAAGAGAGAAAAAAATCAGAATTCAAAATCCAGTCAAAATGATTTTTTTAAAGTTCACAAAAAAAAAAATCATTAAAAAAAAGTCCAATCTTCAACGACTATTATTGTAAAATAAGCCAATGTTGCTTTCAAATGGTTACCACAATTTCACACAAAAAAGATGGATTTCACTCCTCTCAGCAGTGAAACGTGTTCCTTTACTCCTCCTTGTGGATAAAAAGGGTATTGCACCAAACAAGATGACTTGACTTGACTTGACAAAGTCGAAAACGAAAACGAAAACTCTCGTCACCCACGGCACGAACTCCTCCGGAAATCTCCGATCAGTCGATTCACCACGTTGCTTCCAGAGTCACGGTCAAGGCCGTAGATATACATAATAAAGACTAAATGTCTTACGGCGGAGTCTCTAACGTCATCACCGGCGGCCATCTTGTCACAGGCAAGCTTTCTGGCGGGCTCTGCGGTACCTGATGTAAGGTGAGTGATCAGCACGAACACAAATACTCTTATCTCGCTGAAATCTTGACGGATTTACAAACGGTTTTGGTTTCTATGGGATGAATATAGTTTCAAAATGATTAACACGTGCAAGCAGTAAGCACTATAATCCATGAACTTGATAAAGGTTGCATACAAACAAATGCCTTTCAACTTGCGTGTGCAAAATTCAAAATTGAATGAATGTGTAGCAATTTGTACAAATAGAGACATTTTTGTGAATACAAATGTTTTCTTTTGTATTAGTGTATCATAATTTGCGCATGCAACAAAGAAGATGTGCGTTTGTGGATCAGGTGACACGCGTGCATTCATTGACGTCTTTTCTGAGTCAGTCTCATTTGATTCATTTGGATTTTGAGACTTTCTTTTCGCAGTTTTTAAGCATTTCACAACCCACACACAAACAACTACAAATTAATAGGCCTGGTGCTAATTATTAATGTGTGCACATCTACCCATTTATTTGACAAATTCACAAATGTGCGTCACTACATTTAAACTAATACAATACAACTTGTGTGTGCAAAATCCAGAAATCCATGAATGTGCAGCATTTTGTACAAATAGAGACATAGTTGTTAATACAAAACCTCGATTTTGTATTAATGTAGGTCAGAATATGTTCATGCAACAAGTAAGATGTGCATTTGTGGATCAGCTGACACCCGTGCATTCATTGACTCGTTTCTGAGTCAATCCTATTTGATTAACCCATCACAGAAAACTTTCTGCATTTTTACATTTCCTCATTCTGTATGATTTATAAGCTTATGTACCCATGTGGACCTCAATTTAGGTCCCCACTGTGACACGAGTCCCCATGAGTCTGTGTGCATTCAGGTTGAAGTCCCCACCAGGATAGAAAAACAGGTACTCTCTCTCTCTCACACACACACACACACACACACACACACACACACAGTTGTCTGAGAAAACCTGCTACCACTAGATGGCAGTATGTGCTAAAACAGACAACGGCACCGTAATCGTTCTTTTCTCATATAATACGCTTAATGTGGCTTAAGAAAGTGTTATTGAAGCATCCAAATTTAGTACACAATATAGGCCTAACTTATTAATAAAGCATACTTTGTAGAGGCAAACAGATTATGAACAACACCAATAGAACCACAAAGAAAACTGGAAGTACTTGGAAAGAAGTAGAATAAATGAACAGAATGTTTTTTTTCTCCTTTTTGCTTATTACAACATCTATTCTGTTTACTTGATTAATAATAATAATAGTCATGATGATGTATATAGCACCTTCTGAACTGATACGTGTAAATAAAGAATATTAATCTTGTTACTGATGATGGTAATGATGAACCAATAACAGCCACGGAATGTGATGGATAAGGCACATTTAAACTATTTTACAGATTGTTTGGGTCGATTTCCATCCTTTGCAAATATTTAAACAATTATAAATTGTAAGGTATAAAAATATCCTGAGAACAGAACTAGGTTCACAGCACCAGAGAGTAATCTTGACCGCACTCGCAAGAAAATGGATAAGATGGCTACATAATCAAATTCAAAACACCATTTAAATATTATTAAAAATACATAGGCTACTGAGTTACTAAAATAATCTTTGTCAAAGATGTTACAAACCCCTGTTTTTAAAATGCTCGTTGGAAAAGGGGTAAGCAACATAAAAGGACACGCGAGGCAAAGTGCAGTTTAAACATTTATTAGAAGGCTAGCCGGGTTTCACCGCTGCGTGCCTCATTCTGTTTCACTCTTCTTCTATACTCAACAGGAGCCATTAGAGCAACGGGGCACGGGTGCGCAGCCTAACGAGAGAAAGAGAAAGAAACTAACCAGAGCACAGAAACAGATACACACAAAATACAAATACAAACACTCATAAGGCTTAGGCCGTAGCAAAGAATATACTTG
Organism: Abramis brama; assembly: GCF_963993115.1. Taxonomy (NCBI): domain Eukaryota; kingdom Metazoa; phylum Chordata; class Actinopteri; order Cypriniformes; family Leuciscidae; genus Abramis; species Abramis brama. The sequence goes on from NC_139967.1 coordinate 47,436,404, forward strand.
TTTGTTCACAGTTTAAATGTTCTTGTTTCCATAGCACTAAATTATATTCAAAGTCACATTGCATGCTTTTAACATTAAATAAAGCACATAAATCATTGCCACACTTTGTGTTTGTTGTTCCAGCGCGACGTTGCAGAAAAATAGAAACCATTTCGAAAATAGAATCGTCGCGTGTCGCCAAGCGGCTGGTTAGGACAAAAAACTCTGATTAACATGGAAAAGACGCCTTTTATCGCGCGTCGCGGCATCGCGTGTAGTTAGCATACAGTGTAATATGACTCGGGACTAGTTGTCTCGGTACCAGGACCAATAGGTTCTGTACTGGAAACAGAAATGATTATTTCATCTCTCGAGTCTTCAGGTTCGGGTCCGAGTCTTTCGTTCTTCCTGTCAGTCCCATAGAGGCTTTGCTGTCGGTACCGGAAAGAGAAATGATTAGTTCACCTCTCTAGTCTTCGGGTCTGATTATTCTGAGTCTTTCGTTCTTCTGTCACGTGATGAACGAATAACTCAAAGTCGATAGACCTGAAACATGAACTAATCAGTTCTGTATCCGGTACTACCGACTGCAAAGCTCAGTTTATGAGGATGTCACGAGATGAACGAACAGCTTCGGGAAGTGAGGTAAACTAACAGACTGCATACCCTGAAGACCAAGATCAATTAATTAATCGTTTGTTTCTCATAATTTGACCTTTTCCTTGCATTGCAATTTTTTTCTTATTCTAAATGCGATCAACATTTGATGTGTTTGGGGAATCTGGCTGACATGTAACATTTTAAATATATTCTGCTGAAATGAGCGAAATGACTCGAAAAAGATTAGTTCATTTTGATGAACGAGATTCAAAGATCTGAGTTCGTAAAATGATCCGAACTTCCCACAACTACACGAAATAAGGATGCGTTAGCTCTACAAAATGATCTCGTGGCCACAACTTATCACGTTCCCACAAGTTAATTTGTCATGGCCACGACAAAACTAAGTGAACCGAACATGTCCCCTCCCGATGACCGTACAAAGCAACTCATAATGCAAGACTTACTTTCTAGATCATTTTCAGGCTGTTGAACTGCTCCCCTCAGTTCGTTCACAACATGTGGGAACTCTTCCTCAATCTCCTGAAACTCTCGTAATGACAGGGTGAAAAGGCTGCAGGTGGTCAGCGCAGAAACTGTGGCCGACTGTCTTCCACCAAACAGGAAGCTGATCTCTGCAGAAACACAAAACTTAAAATGGTGAGTATGAGGCTGGTTGTTTAAAACACATTGGAGTTTCACAGCAAAGATTATCTGACTGACCATCTGATCAATACTGCACACAAAACTGGGAAAACATTTTCTTGATCTGGCAAGCTCTGTAATCTAATTTTGAGCATTTTTGAGTGTGAAACTCATGTAATTGTTCTCACACCACACGTCTGTTTTCTCATGCAGTGAAAAACATTGCGGAGTAAAGAGGACACTGACAACGTAGTGACAGACAAGAGGTTCCTTTTGATATGAAACAAATTGCATTTAAAGCAAAAGTTTAAACACCCGCTCTAAGTGTGCATGTTTTGATGTCCAAATGTTCTTGTTCTTAAATATTTAAATGGCATATAAAATAGCATATTTTTTAACACACACATACATACATATATATATATATATATACAAATTTAACATATATATTGTATATTACACATATCTATTATGTGTGTATGTGTATATATATATATATATATATATATATATATATAAATCAGGCAGCTGAAACTATTTAAATAGTCTCAGGTGTAGGGTGACCAGGGGGTTGTTTGGGGAGGTGTTGTTTGGGGAGGTTTTGGGGTAGTCCTACTATGATATTTGACTACATAGCCTATAATAAAATGAATTTTCACACCTGAACCAAACATATTTTTATTCAAAGATCAACAGTCTGTCATTAATATTTAGTCTGCCACAAAAAAACAACATTAAAATCATGAACTCAAATGTCATTATGACCAAAAAAAAAAAAATTTGTAACAGTGCGTAAATCAGACATTCCAGGCTATAGTCTAATAAGCCTTATGCCAAAATTATTATTATGACAAAATTGTCGGTCATTAAATAAGAAAACTAAATAATTGTGTATATGATTTGCCTTGTGTAACCCAACATCAGACATTAGGCCGAAGTTTTTTTTTGAACACAGTGCCGCGACCATAGGTCACTCCTTTACTGGCTGCCTGCACATTCACTGTGCTCGCGGCTGCGACAACTCGCGCTCGCTTATCAATGCATTATAATTCGCGCCTACGGTATCTTTGTAGAACTTCAAAAAAAGACAAAAAAAAAAGATGCTGCAGCCAATGAGCAGCCGGCGGGGGCTGGCTGCAGGACGACTCAACCTCCACGGACAGTTTTTAATGTTTTATCAGGCAATAACTACTCAAGAATTTGCTTTAGTATAATTTTCGGGACAATTAGGGCCAGATTCGGGATTCGGGACAACAGCTTAAATTTCGGGACTGTCCCGAATTTTTCGGGACGTCTGGTCACCCTACTCAGGTGCCTGATTTTTTATTTCATTGCAAAATGTTATAACATTTTTGCCCAGCTCTTTATATAAGGTTGGATATTTAAGCATGTCCAACTTTATTCGCATTCATACAGTATCAGCATAATGTATATAGCAGATCTCAACTGCTTGTTTGCTTGTATTGTTGCAAAATGTAAACTATATTATCGCCCAGCTCTAATCTGATAAATGTGACTATCAGAGGCATGCAGAAATTCAGACATTATAAACATTAACATGATTTTCTGTAAAGCTGCTTTGAAACAATGTGTATTTGAAAAGCACTAAATTTGACTTGACTAGCACTGCAATGTGGACCAGACTTTATGCCGAACCTCTACACGAGACTACTTCTCAACTGAATCACACAACAGTAAGTTTCTCATACATCACCTCCAAAGTGATCTCCATCACACAGCTCCATCTAGAAAGCCTCGTTCTTCACCAGCACCCGTCCACAGTCAATGAAGAACATACTGTCAGGTTGAGCATTCTGATGAATGATGATGTCACCAGCATTGAAGAACTCCTTGTCCAACTTCATCAAGATGGCTTCGGTGAATTCTTTAAGCAACAAAAACATGCCTTTGTTCAACAGGTTGGAGCATAATTCTGCCATGATATCCTTTGAAACAGAAAACATAGCACTATTAAAAATTATTTCTATAAAAAGATACTGTTTGAGCCAAATGATTGTTTGAACAACAGAAAAACTTATTGTGTGTTATCTGAAGTTTATATTTATAAATAAATTAGAAACCATTCTGAGCTGTTTTGACACGATGTTGAGGATGTTCTTCTTATCCCGGAGCCACTTGTACTGGGCAGTGGTGCGCTGGCGCAACACTCTGGGCAGCTTTTGGAACATTGTGGAGGATTGTAGCTGGTTTATCTGAAATATTGATATATCATGGCATAATATCATGTAGGGCTGGACGATTTTGGCTAAAATCATAATCGCAATTAATCAAACAAGTTACCTCGATTACGATTATTGAACGATTATTTAAAAAAAAAAATTCCTATGTCACTGGCAAGGCTTATACTGTAAATACGTTCACGGTTATTTTTTCTAATGAAAGAGTTAGGGATGTCCCGATACCACTTTTTCACTTCCGATACGATACCGATGCCGCAGCTTTGGCTATTTGCCGATACCGATATCAATCCGATATCTTTATTTTATTCTTGAACTAATACTATTAATAATAAAATATATGGAAGCACTTTCCTCAATTAGCCACATAAAAACATCTCACTCAAATGGAGAACAAATACTTCTCCAGTATATAGTCCACAACAACAACAGTTGATAGTGAAAGACTGCCACCCTTTATTCAAAAGACCTTGAGATATGTTTGGTAACCTGAATGAATTTAAAATTAATTTGCCATATTTCAGATCAATATATTTGTTTGCTTAAAATTTAAATTAACTTTAACTTCTCATCTGAATTATAATTTATTTCCGTATAAAATAATACTAAACACATTTGATTTTATTTTTTAATCAATGTAGAATGTGTAACTTAAAAATAAAAAGATTAGTGCTCTGTTTTAGGACAAGAAATGAAAACCAATGCAACATGATGAATGTCCAAAAGATGAGATCATTTTTGCTTTTTGATAATTTGATTAAAAAAAATGTACACAGTGTGTGTGTGTGATTTTGGTTGGGTGACAGTTGTAGGTTACAGTTTGACAAGAGTTTACAGTTTGACAAAAGCACAATGTTTTACACAAATATAAGTAGGCTAAACACTTTGCAGTTTTAATGATGTCCTGTATGAACAAATTGACGTTGATGTTATAATGACGAATGATGTTTTTATGTTTCCACTGTTAGATCGCGCCCGTGCCTCTCTCTCTCTCTGACACACACATTCCAGCATTGCAATCTTGACATCGCAGCCTGTTCATTATGCTGCGTTCACACCAAACGCGAATAAAGCGTCAAATTCGCGTCTAGTTCTACGCTTAAACATTTTGAATCCATTCGCGCGTCCAAAGCGAATAGGACGCGCGTAAGCGAGCGTTTGAAGCGAAATAGACGCGCGTTCAGGGACGGGGCGGAAGTGACTACACACGCGGTAATATGTTTTAAGGGGAAAGTACACACACAGTAGGCGGAAATATTAATAGGATTAAAAAACCGAAATAACCGACTTGGTAAAATTACGTCGGTTATAGGCTCTGAATTTCGGTTTCGATTACTTTTCGATTAATCATCCAGCCCTACATCAGAGCCGCCTTGTATTTATTTGTTGAATAAACAAACTTAAATACAAACAATAAACAAACAGCTTTACCTTGTATGCATTGCCAGTTGCAGACTTGCTCCCAAATGCTGTGATCACCCAATAAATAAATGCAATACACATTACATATCCCATCACCATACTTACAATAGCTATCCACCGTTCATCCACACCTAAAAAAACAAAACAAAAGGGAATCACTTAGTTCAATGTAAACTTTTTTTTTTTTTACAGTTCTTCAGTGGTGTTTGCTCATGCAAAACCTTACGCCACAATGCTAGGGTGCCATGGCATGGCTAAGCCGTTGCCTTTTTTGTTTTCATCTGGCAGATGGAAATCATTTGTCTGATCACTTAAAAGTAATCATAGATTAACTAACTTTGTATCACAGGTTTAAAAAAAAATCCCAAATCCTGATCGTAAAAGTGATGCTGTCCTTAGCAAACGCCACCGATTAAAGTGATTTCAGGAGACATTTTTCTGTACCAAAGACTGATTATCAGATTGATTATCATTTCTCAAAAAATAATGAATGTGGAAAGAATGTTGTGCGGCGAACGTGTTGGTGAGTCAGTTGATCTCCAGACCATCTGAGAGAAAGCTATGAAGGAAGCATAGTAGTATTTTCCCCGATTGAGGTATTCTGCAAAATGTAACAGAAAAAAAGGAAGACATGTTGAACACATCATGTCAAACAAATGCCTGCATAAGCAATAAAAAGTGAGACATACCTCAATTTTCTCTTTCACAACTCAGCAGTCTTGGGGAAACTCTTCCATTACAGATACGAAGTACTGAACGCAAGTGTTCCAGTGCCAAATGAGGACCATCATCAGGAAAACTAAGACAACCCTGAATAACTTCTTGACTTCAAGCTGTACATTTGACACCTAAAATGATAGATAATAAAACATAAAGTATCCATAGAGCAGTATGGGTGTACAAAACACAACCAAAAATGTCTTGTTGTTTGCTGGTTTATCATGTTATGACAGAGGAGGAAAAATGTGAGAAAATACTACAAAAATGAAATAAAAAATCCTTTCATCTTATTTTTAATCAATTTTTAATTCATCCTTTTTTTTTAAATGTTATTATTAAATACTATTTAGGCTGTTTGGGATTCTTGAGTTGCTTGGAAGGTTTTTGGAAGTTCCGTTTAAAGTTTCAGTGTGAACATATTGCCATTGAAAATTTCTTGCATAAACATGACAGTGAGTCGTGCTGAAACTTACACTTTCCAATTCAAACCAGGATCTCAGAAGATTTGGCACATGGAGTAAACGGATCATACTGAGAATCCTCACAAACATGAGTATCTGCACCAACTCCGAAGCCATCAGTGAAGTAGTGTGAAGTAGTGTCAGCGTGATCAAAAATGCTCCTGTGGTGAATTGGTTGTACTGTAAGAAGTATCTCTACAATTTGATCAGTGTGAGTGATATTAACTGATGAATACATTTACCACAATAATAATGATAGTGTCAAGCGGAAATGCAGCCATCACATCAGGAACAAACCAAGACCTGAAATCCTTTCTTCTTAATTTCGGATCAAGGATGACCTAGACAGAAACAGGAATGCATTGTACCCATTTTTTAACCGTAATTTAGAAAGGTAAAGCCATAATAAATAATTAATATTACAGTATAGACATACAAGACAATGAACGCATGTTCATACCTGACCGTCTTCACTGAAAATGCCCATTCGAAAATGAAGGCCAACATCAACACAAAACAGGAGGTCTGAGAATACATTGAAAGTCACCCATGCAGTATTTGTGGGCACTACCATGCATATCATCAGTCAACCCAGTCTCACGGCAGTTCGTGACATAGTAACGCAATTTAATCTATTGATTCGTGTTCGTGGACACGATTTTCCCCATTTTTTCGTGTCAGTCAGCACGACTTTCAATCTAATGTATTTCAATGGGACGTATTTTTCGTGCCTGCACCACGTTTTTCTTTCGAGAGCACAGTATTGTTTTTTCTCAATTGTTATTTGTTATGTAGTAACCGATGTGGCTCGGGTTAAATGAATCACTGTGGTACGTCTGGTCAGGACGCAATGAAGATGCACTTAGGTTTCGTTGATGATTTATTGGGTGTACTTGTATATGTGTGGTTCTATAAGACAAATAGAAAACAATATATCAATACTTAACATTCATAAATAATTGTTAATCAATAACAAAGACATTTCAATAATTAGAAAGCATTCGAACATATCCAGAAGTCGTATTATTCACTTTGTTATCTTATCTGACTTTGGTCAGACTGGGGATCGAACCCCTGGCCGTTGCGTTAATGACGTCACATCGACAGCGCGTGCAAAACAGAATGACGAAGCACTTTCTTAGCATACTCGGCAATGTCAACAAATAATATAAATCTACCCAATAAAAGGCTATTACAATAATGCTTGATATAAACAACAATAACGTAATGTGTAAACAATTATTAACATGCAATGAGATAATATGCAGATCGATCGGCCGTACAGCCGACTTTAATAAGGCCTATTTAACCTAACAAACAGAACTATGTTGATAAGATCCATAAACATAGAAACTTACTTTTAGATGCACGCACACGATTAATAACACCACTTTTCTGAAATGAGGCAAACTCTCGTGAGCTCCGCAGTCCACACTCTACGGATTCATAACAACAACGCACTTCCTTTTCAGCATATTCCAATTACTCCGTTATTCCACAAGGGGGCGTTAACAGTCCATAGTCATTGAATCTGTCAACTCTCAATAAGAAAACCCTACTAATATAAATCTATTACCTTAAGTGCTAAATACAAAGCCCTTTGAAACAGCCGCCCCCAAATTTGCACAGTCAAATTTGCTTATTTAGAAGAGCTTGAAACTACATCTGTGTCTGGGAGTGCTGGTAGTTTGATGAGGCGCGCTACGGGTCTGATATATGTTCTGTCTTTAATTTTCACCTCTGCTGTTCTGATTCGTCCGTCAGTCCCGGGGAAAACATTAGTGATTTTTCCTACAGGCCAGAGTGCTCTGGGTAACTGTGGGTCCACAATCATAACAATCATGTCCAATTTCAACTGGTCTTTGTCCCTCTGCCATTTAGCACGGGTTTGTAGGTTGGGCAGGTAGTACTTTGTGAAGTGTGTCCAGAACTGATCGGCAAGTACTTGAGAGTGTCTCCATCTACGGCGGCTTAAGAGTTCTGTTTCATGATAAACGGTCTGTGGGAGTGATGGATCCAGCCGCCCCATGAGAAGAAGGTTTGGAGTCACCGGGTTAGGGTCAGCAATATCTGTGGAAATGTAACCCAGAGGTTTAGAATTCAGAATTCCTTCTATTTCAGTGAGAACCGTGTTCAGGACCTCCTCAGTCGTGCTTTGCCCTTGTAAAGTGGCATACAGTGCAGACTTGATTGATCTTATCTCACGTTCCCAAACTCCTCCAAAATGGGGACTACTGGGAGGATTAAATCTGAATTGTATTTGCTGTTTGGCCAACTCTGTCTGCAGGGTAGGACCCAATGATTTGAATGACTCTTGGAGCTCTCTTTCACCACCTTTAAAGTTTGTGCCTTGATCTGATAGCAATTCTGAAGGTTTTCCTCGGCGTGATGTAAAGCGTCTTAGAGCCATCAGGAATGAGTCAGTATCAAGGCTGCTTAAAAGGTCGATGTGGACAGCACGGGTAGTCAGGCATTTAAACAAGATGCCCCAACGTTTCTCACATCGTCTACCTAATTTAACTGTAAATGGTCCAAAACAGTCCATTCCAGTAGAGAAGAATGGGGGTTTGAATATTTGCAGTCTGGCCTGAGGGAGATCTGCCATTTGAGGCACTGTTGGTTTAGCTCGCCACCTTTGACAGTCTGGGCAGGAGTATTGCTGCCGTTTAACGGCTTCTCTACCGCGTAAAATCCAATATTTACGGCGGATCTCTGCAAAGACCCGTTCAGAGCCAGGGTGATGAAGCTCTTTATCAATGTCCTGAATGAGTAGTTGGGTTATTTTGTGGGATGGATCTAGGACAACTGGGTGGATAACATCTGCATCCAGTTGTTGACTGCGGCGAAGTCGCCCACCAACTCGAATGAGGCCCACTGTGTGGTCATACTCAGGTGCCAAAGTTATTAGGCGGCTAGAATACGGTACTGGTTTACCTTCTACTAGACAGTGGAGGTCCTCAGGGAAGCTATCATATTGAACTTTCTTCAGAATGTCTCTTTCTGCTAATTGATGATCCTCAGCTGAGGGATCCCCTTCTTTACCTGCCACCCCATGGCGTAGAAGTGCTGCAGCTTCCACTAAAGCTTTAAAACTGCTGAACTGTTGTGGGTCAGGCAAGGACTGAACATCAGTAACTGTTACGTGACTACAGAAAGTAGTCTTCTTCAGTTCAGCAGGATTGTCAGATGTACTTATGTTGGGAATCATCGGCCAGCAGCTGGGTGAGTGCAGGAGAAATTCTGGTCCTTGACTCCATAATTTGTGTGTAGATAGCTCTTTTAGAGTTTTCCCATGAGTGATGTAGTCAGCTGGATTGTTGGTGGATTCCACATACCGCCATGTGTGAGCACTTGTGAGTTCTTGTATTTCGGCAATTCTGGTTCCCACAAACACTTTATAGCGACAGGATTCTGACTGAAGCCATGTCAGGACTGTAGTGGAGTCGGTCCAGAGTACGAAGGATTCAATGTTCAGGGTGAGCTCTTTAGCTAATAACGAAGCTAACTGCGCTAACTTACGGGTAAGAGCTGCACACAGTTCCAATCTAGGCACAGATAACTGGCGTTTAGGGGCTACTCTTGACCTGGCTGTGAGAAAAGCTACCTCGACACTTCCCCTTGCCTCCTCTGTGCGCAAGTATGCTACGGACCCATAGGCCTGTTCGGAGGCATCACTGAATATATGTACTTGACGACTACAATTAAGGGAGTCCATCTGGGAGCTCACATAGCAGCGAGGTAATTTGATTTGAGTTAGATGTGGCAGTTCTCTTTGCCAATCATGCCATGTTTCAAGAATGTCATTTGGCAGTAGTGGGTCATCCCACTCTCTCTGTTTTGCCCACAGACTCTGTATAAGTATCTTGGCCCGAGTGATATAGGGAACAAGGAACCCAAGGGGGTCATACTGGCTCGCTACTACCTTGTATATGTTTCTCATTGTGGGGGTTGAACAGTCAGCACGGCGGCTTTGGTATCCCAGAGTATCAGATTGACACATCCAACGCAATCCTAATGCAAGTTCTTGAGGATCTGATTCGGTTTGGTTAAGCCAAAGCTCACTGCTTTCAGATCTGGCTTCCTTTGGCAGATGATTGATGACATTAGGTGAATTGCATGCCCATTGTCGTAGTTCAAATCCTCCTTCTGCTAACAGATTCCTCAGTGTGTTCACTAGCCCTTTAGCCTCCTCAAATGTAGCGACACTCTGTAGACAGTTATCTACATAGAAACATCTTTCGATGGAGTGTCGGACATTGTCTCCTGGCTCACTGTGGTCAATTACGTGCTTCTGTAGTGCGTATGTGGCACAACACGGACTACACGTTGTTCCAAATGGGAGCACTTGCCACTCGTAGATGCTTGGGAGTTCCTCTCTGTTCAGATCACGCCATAGGAATCGGAGGAGGGGCTTGTCCTCTGGTAGTAGTCTCACTTGATGGAACATGCCCTTTATATCACTACTAAAGGCTACTGCATGCTCCCGGAATCGTAGCAGCACCCCGAGCAAGGAGGACCCCAGAGTTGGTCCAGGCAGAAGCAGATCATTCAGGTTTTCGCCTCTGTATGAGAAAGAACAATTGAAAACAACTCTGTTTTTTCCATTATGCCTCACCATGTGGTGGGGGATGAACCATGATTCTTCTTCCCCAGTCAGTTTCTGCTCTGGTATCGCAACCACATAGCCTGCCTGTACCAGTCTCTGAATTTCAGCTCTGTAAGCTTCTGACTTCACAGGATCCCTAGCCAGGCGATTCTCTGTGCTGCGAAGATTAGGCATTACAGATTGCTTTGTGGCATGTAATTTTGGCATATTCTTAACTCTTAAGAGGGGCGTAGCATAGCGTTGGGTCCCATTTATATCAACTCGGGTTGTCTTTGCCTCTAGTAGGTCGATGGCGGCTTGATCTTGTTTGGATCTGGTGGCGAGTTTCTCGCTCCTGTAGGGCAGTACATCGAGTTGCCACAGTTTTTCAACATGTCTGAATAGCTCATTGGAAGGGGAGCGAATTGATATGTTAAAACATTGTTGGGTGAGAAGTGGATGTTGCACAAGCTTAGCTGGCCCTTGGACTGTCCAGCCTAGTCTCGTCTTCACTGCTGCTGGTCCACCAGGAGGACCCAAGCGTACAGGCTCAATTGGGGTAACTAAGTGTGGATAGTCAGAGCCGATTAATAAGAGGGGCCGAACACTGTCATAGGAAGGGATTGGCAACCCTCTGAGGTGTCTATATTTATTCTGTAAGGTTGCAGCTGGACACGTGTGTTCGGCTAGCCCCAATTGGTCTGCAGTAAATGCCCTGTGTATCTTAAACACTCTTTGAGGCTGACAGGCTGGAGAGATGGTGAAGGACACTGAAGTACCCTGTATGACTCGCATGTCCTGTCTAACAGTTCTCAAAGCAAGGTCTTCTGGTTTGCCATGTAGCTTCAGTTTCTGAGCAGCTGCTTGCAAAAGGATGGTGCGTTCTGAGCCATCGTCTAAAATTGCAAATGTCTCAAGGGCATGGTCTCCATTCCGAAGGATTACCTTTGTGACCTTTAACAGGACCTGACTGCAGCCTAATGTTCGGTCTAGGTACAGGACCTCATTGGTGTTGTTGACAAGACAAGTGTTTTCATTGACTGGTCTCTCATTCAACTCATGAAGTGCCTCGAGATGTTTGCCCTTACATACCTTACAGATGGTTTTCAAACGGCACTGCGCTGCCTGATGGGATCGACCACAACGCCAGCATCTCTTATTGGTTTTCACCCAGTTTGTTTTCTGTTCTTTGGTGAGCTGGCTGAAATTATGACACTGATTCAAATAATGCTGGGTATTTGTGCAGTAGGGGCAGAACATTTTTGGTTTGTCCTGAGTTGTAGCCACACTCGAACTGGATCCTTCTGCAGATGTGGTATTGAGAGCAGGCTCTGCACTGTGGAATATAGCCGTTGTCTTGGTGGGCTTAAAGTCTCTGCGTCTATCCCTTTTCTGGGTAGTTTGCTCCTTTCTGTTCCCGCCATGCAACTCGAAACCACTTTCCTGTATTTTTAGCTCATATTCAAGCCAGTCTGCAAAGTGTAAAAGAGTAGGAATGCGAACATTTAAGGGGTACATGTACCTTTTGAACTCAGCTCGCAGTTCGTGGGGCAGCTTCGACATCAGTCTGGTTACGTGTGAACCGCACTGGAGCTCAACACTGCCGCTATCTCCCAGTTGGTCCAGCATGCCTACTAATGCTCTGACTTTCAATGCAAACCTTTTGAATCCACCAGCATCATAACTATGGATAGTGGGGTCATCCATTAAATCAGCAATCCGCCGCAAGGCTAATTGGTGAGGTTGCCCATATTGCTCAGCAAGAGTTGCCATGGTATCTGAATAGGGCCTACTGGAATTGATATAAGAGTCTGCGATGAGAAGAGCGTCCTCAAACTTCAAGTGTTCTAAGAGAATTTGATATTTAAATCTCTCCGTCACATCCTCAGGTAGAAGATTGTCTAATGAGACCTTCAGTCGTGCAAATTCCCGTGGGTCTCCCTTGGTGAAGTCAGGGATTGTAGGTGTAGGGCCTCGGTATACCTTCTCTTGCTGAGTGTGGTTAGGATGCTGTCCTGTGTCTCTATAGAATGGCATGCTGGCAGTAGGTGCTGTTTGGGGATGCCTGGGCTGTGGATAGTAACGCACCCTCTGTGGTGGAGTCGTTGCCATAGGGTACCTCTCGGGTTCATAGTACTCAGGTGTTGATGCGCAGGAGGGATATTGCCCTCTATTCCCTAATTTCCGCATGCTAGTGGATATTTCCTCCACCCAATCTGATATGTTGTGTCTAGGAGGTGGTGGTGGTGGTATATCCACTGTGGAGGGAAAGATGTCATCATCCACTACTGGAGGAGGTGGCAGTGGCCAGTCTTCATATTCTGTTAAAGGGGCTTGCCTTGATGGTAACCGGGCTCTGTCATGTGGCAAAGGCACTGCTCTTTGGTGGGTTGAGGAGACTCTGTTAATGGCCATTTGCTGTTGCATATCTAGCACTGTAGATTGAAGTTGTTGATTTTCTTGTTTAAGCTGCTTCATCATTTTCAGAATCTCTGATACATCCTCCGTTGTAACTGGTTGCAATACAGGTGTGCTTTCATATCTTGTTCCAGTGGGTGGTGAACGACTTATGGCTCTCCGGTCTGCCCACATGGCCTCGTCGCTTGATGACTGATATGTGAGAGGGGTCATCTCGGCTACCCTTTCAGTGTGACTTGCCCGTAACTCTCTGGGATGAAGGAATGTAGCAGCAGCTGGGGTCTGTTGGTCGTAATGCGGGAGAGAAACCTCATAATCCTCCAACCAGGCTGGAGGCTGTGTTCGCCGCTTAGGACGCACGTCAGCAGGCAGTTCTTCTCTGGTCGTCTTGTCTGAAAACATCTTCGACACATCCACAGCAATTACCGTAATCCGGCTCGAAGGACCAATTTGTTATGTAGTAACCGATGTGGCTCGGGTTAAATGAATCACTGTGGTACGTCTGGTCAGGACGCAATGAAGATGCACTTAGGTTTCGTTGATGATTTATTGGGTGTACTTGTATATGTGTGGTTCTATAAGACAAATAGAAAACAATATATCAATACTTAACATTCATAAATAATTGTTAATCAATAACAAAGACATTTCAATAATTAGAAAGCATTCGAACATATCCAGAAGTCGTATTATTCACTTTGTTCTTATCTTATCTGACTTTGGTCAGACTGGGGATCGAACCCCTGGCCGTTGCGTTAATGACGTCACATCGACAGCGCGTGCAAAACAGAATGACGAAGCACTTTCTTAGCATACTCGGCAATGTCAACAAATAATATAAATCTACCCAATTAAAGGCTATTACAATAATGCTTGATATAAACAACAATAACGTAATGTGTAAACAATTATTAACATGCAATGAGATAATATGCAGATCGATCGGCCGTCCAGCCGACTTTAATAAGGCCTATTTAACCTAACAAACAGAACTATGTTGATAAGATCCATAAACATAGAAACTTACTTTTAGATGCACGCACACGATTAATAACACCACTTTTCTGAAATGAGGCAAACTCTCGTGAGCTCCGCAGTCCACACTCTCTACGGATTCATAACAACAACGCACTTCCTTTTCAGCATATTCCAATTACTCCGTTATTCCACAAGGGGGCGTTAACAGTCCATAGTCATTGAATCTGTCAACTCTCAATAAGAAAACCCTACTAATATAAATCTATTACCTTAAGTGCTAAATACAAAGCCCTTTGAAACAGTTATTCATTTTGCAAACTTTAAGAGCTACATTACTCAATATTTAATCAAGAGATTTTAATCCTCGTTTTTATTGCTTTATATTCGGTAGGCTACTCAACATTAATCTATTTATTCGTGTCCAAGGGCACAAATATCCTTCTTTTTTTCGTGTCACTCAGCACGACTTTCAATGCATTTCAATGGGACGTATTTTTCGTGCCTGCACCACGTCTTTCTTTCGAGAGCACACTATAGTTTTTTTCTCAAATGTTAGGCTATTCCTTTTGCAAACTTTAAGGGCTAGGCCTACATATTACTCAACATTTAATCGGGAGATTTTAATCCTTATTGTATTGCTTTATATTCGGTAGGCTACTCAACACGAATTGATTCGTGTCCATAGGCACGAATTTCCTTCTTTTTTCGTGTCACTCAGCACGACTTTCAATCTAATGTATTTCAATGGGGCGTATGCACCACGTCTTTCTTTTGAGAGCACTCTATTGTTTTTTCTCAAATGTTAGGTAACTTTAAGGGCTACATTACTCAACATTTAATCAGGAGATTTTAATCCTTGTTGTATTGCTTTATATTCGGTAGGCTACTCAACACGAATTGATTCGTGTCCATAGGCACGAATTTCCTTCTTTTTTCGTGTCACTCAGCACGACTTTCAATCTAATGTATTTCATTGGGGCGTATGCACCACGTCTTTCTTTCGAGAGCACACTATTGTTTTTTCTCAAATGTTACTATTCCTTTTGCAAACTTTAAGGGCTACATTACTCAACATTTAATCGGGAGATTTTAATCCTTGTTGTATTGCTTTATATTCGGTAGGCTACTCAACACGAATTGATTCGTGTCCAAGGGCACGAATTTCCTTCTTTTTTCGTGTCACTCAGCACGACTTTCAATCTAATGTATTTCAAAGGGACGTATTTTCCGTGCCTGCACCACGTCTTTCGTTGCAACATGGTCTCACCCCTATTCGTCACATGCCGTTTGGTCATTTCCCCCTCACGTCCAAAGCCGACGTTGAGGGTACCCCCTATTCGTCACTTGACAACGGAGAGGGTCGTCCGATAGATTTGAGTGCGAATCCCTCATCTTGGAATTTTGAACTTTGATTATTTTCCTAACCCTAACTCTTTTTCCTCTCTTTTTATATAATTTTGGGCTACATTAAAATTACATAATTACAAGACGGTAGCCTATATTTTCTATATGCTTAAAACATTCCTTCATTTAGGTGGGATATTTTATAATTTTCGATCACATATTGTGGTAATTTCCCCCTCACGTCCACAAGCCGACGTTGAGGGTAGCTTGCTGAAACCCTTTTCTAAATCGGTAATATCACGATTTTTCCTCTCTTTTTTTATATTATTGTGGACTACATTAAAACGACATAATTGCAGGACTGCATATTTGCTGTAGGCTTAAAACATGCCTTAATTTATTGTGGGATATTTTATAATTGTCGATGGTATTTCAATTTGCAATGGCTTATAGTGAGCCTACTTTTCTTTTTTTCTGCGCCAAAAAAAAAGAAAAAGAAAAAAAGAATAGCCTACTTTTATAGAACTTTCATCTCAATACTGATTATGAAGTTGTAATAAATTAATTATATAGCCTACTGCAGAAATGTTTATATTACTTTATATGGACATATCCTTTGGCAAAGAGATGGATGCATTCTGGGAAGTGATATGTGTTTAAATGTAATGGCTACATACTCGTTTTTCCTTCACTTGGACATTTATGCTGACCCCTTTAAAAGTTTGAGCACGGATATAAAATATTAAGACTGTACTTTTTAATTATGATTGATATTTTGGCGCAATTTTGCGCAACACGTCACTGTGTGCGACCATCGGAGAAACCATTGCCCAGCGCGATTCCACCACGGTAAGTCGCTTACAACAGTCTAATAAGCAAGATGAATTCATAAGCATTATTTACACGTCCAAAATGAATAAAATTACGAGTTTATAAAAAAAAACATGTTCTAAGCCTAGATATAGGTTCTATATATATACAAAATAAAATTATGAGTATTTCCACATAAAAAAAACATGTTGTGATATATATATCACAACATGTGTTTTTTTATGTGGAAATACTCATAATTTTATTTTGGACGTGTAACTGCTTATTGAGAATTTTTTGGGGGAATAGTAATTAGGGACATTTAGATGATGTGATTTTCTCTCGATCATCGTGGTTCACACACAACGTCACTGTAATGTGTTAGTAATAACAATATTATCACTTGGTCTAACGTTATACTGCACATAACGCTGCCTTTAAATCTGGGATGGCGAACCCCTACACATGTTACGCGCCATTAAAAAAAATGTTACGCGACTTTTAACAGTAGCACAGGAAATAGGAACAACGTGAATCTGTATTTATCCTAAGCATTTACAAGAAAATGTGAATCACTCACTATTTGGGTACACTTTTTAAATCTTATATCAACATAACACTACATAATTAACATTTTCTGTTGTTCTCCCTGCAGATCCTGTCAAACATATCACCTGTCGAACCTATCCGAACCTGATTTTCAAAACCCAAAGGCACTTTTAAGAGCCAACCTCTATCTCTTCATTATTTTCTATATCTTACATCCTCTCTGTTACATCCTCTCTTTCATCCTCAATCTTTATCTATCTCACAGTCTTTATCTATTGCTCTTTCTTTCCTCCCTGTCTGTCTTTGTCTACTTGTCTGTCTTACCCATCTTTGTCAGTCTGTCTGTTTGTATCTGACTGTGTCTGTCTGTCTGTATCTGACTGTCTGTCTGTATCTGACTGCATTACAATGGCCACCAAGCATAAACTTGATTCACAGGATCCCCACTACCAAGAGGGGAGAGTGAGACGCATGGCTCTGGAGCTGAAACATGAACACATTCTAGCTGAAGCCAAGGTTAGAGTTTTTGTACACCTCAATCATTTTATAACAACAAACATAACAAATTAAAGTAAAACGTGATGAGGAATATGTAAGAATGATGAGTGCAGAAGATTTAATACAGGTATATTGCATGATGCATCCTGCCATGCTCTGTGACATGTGTTAATAAGGGAATATAATAATAATAATAATAGTATATGCAGTTCCATCCCTCTGAGTTACAGAGACTTGGAGAATCTATTCCAAGGCTCATTTAAGCTGTTCAACACCTTACTAACACACTATGTTGTGTTTTCCTTTCACAAGTTACCTGCCTTTTGGTTACCGTACTTTTATCAACATCAGTCTTACAAGAAATATTCACTCCAATACACGGAGAGCAGCTGATGAGAGGAAACGTGTACGAGACCCTCCACACACCTCTAAAAGGGACTCTGTAGGACGTGGTAAGCCGAGGGGGAGGCGAGGAGGGCGACGCCATGCCTCCGCTACAGGTTATATCTGAATTATTTGACATTTGTAGGAGGAATTTACAATGATAATGTTGGACCAACTCAAATTAGAACACTGTAATTGTTTATTGAGAGTTTAAAATATTCAAATATCTAAAAAGACATTAAAAAGTAGATAAACCTTTCAGTGACACTATTGTAGAAGACACTACTATGTACTTAACAAAAATATGTCTGATTTCATAAATTGTTTAGTATATAGTTTGAAAAGAAGAACAAGAATAGAGTGTGATAGCCTAACTTGTTCTTATTCTTCTATGTGCTGTTTTACAGTCACATACCCCACGGTCGAGTGCCCCCTGTCATCCAGTGTGGAGGTTCCACTTACTGCAACCTCAACAAAACTAAATCCTCAAGAGGAATTTGGTAATTCACAGTGATGAATTTATCCATGTACAGTATAAAAAAAGTGTTCATTCTAATACTGATCAGTTGACTTTTAATTGTTCCTTATCTAAATTATCCCTTACCGCTTTATTTTTGGATTTTCTTTACAGAAAAAAATATGGAGAAGCTCTCTGATATTTTGGCGTCATGTCCTTCTGCTGCTCAGCCTCAGAGTAGCTCTGCATCATCATGGTCTTTTCGGCAGCAGAAAGCCTCAGAGCGCTGGTGTAACGGTCACCAGCTGGAGTGCCCTTGAGAACCACCAGAGGGCACTCCACACCAGACTCTCCTATTCACTCACTAACTACATTTCCCATAACTCACTGCCCGGACTCATCATCTCTGATTGCATTCACCTGTGTCTCTTCACCTGTGTCTCATCACCCTGTTAGTCTCAACCTATTTATACCATGTTCACTCATTCACACACTGCGAAGTTTTGTATGTTGTTGCACTGCACTTCTGAGCGTTTTTCCCTGGTTTTGTGTCTCTTGGTTTTTGGATATCTTGCCCTGTTCCCTGGATTACTCTCTTGCCTCTGGTCCCTGGATTACTCTCTTGCCTCTGGTCCCTGCCTGTTTTGTTTGTTTGTTTTGTTTGTTTGTTTGGACTGCCTTCCAGTGTATGACCTATTGCTTGTTCTTTGGATTACCCCTAAATAAAGCTGCGTTTGGATCTTTACCTTCGAGTCTCGGAGCAGTTCGTAACAGCTGGAAAGAAGCGAGACCATACCACCTAAAATGCCTTATTTCAATAGAGGCTGTTGGTCATCCCCTGTGTTACCTTTGCAATGAGCCTGCTGTTATTAGGTTGGTTTTCATTAATACCAAACTTCAATTACCCAGGGTGGGTTTGCTGAGTGCCCTGCTTTATAGGCTAAGATACATGTCTTTTGGGATGGGAGAAGACTTAGATACCCAGATGAAAAACACATTAATGAGAAAAGTAAATCTAGGACCTTCCTGCTGTGAGGTGACAGTGCTAAACACTGAGGCACTATGCAATCCTATACAATAAAATCGAACCTAGTAAAAGTGAAATAGCTTAAATAGAGTGTACAGTACTTTATATGAGTTATTCACCTGAAATAATGTATTATATTATAATATTGTTTTATTTTCTCCTTAGGTGCAGGGAGTGTCTTCCTGAGGAGTGGTTCTGTGGGGACTGTGATGTATTGCATCACAAAAAACATCCACTCCACAACAGGGAATGCGTGATTCGTGGTTTTTTTGAAGCCATTCCTCCGACCACATGCATCATTAAAGGGGAGGATGGATATTGCACCCATGAGCAAGGTACGTTCTCACGAAAGCCCTAATTTTGCTGTTCAATGTGTGTCTGCAGACAGTTACAGATAATCTAAATTATTGGTTTTCCTTCTTTTTGCCAGCTTGCATTTTGCCAACTGTGAAGGTGCCAGACTGCTCCTGTGGAGGCACAAACTTCACTGTGTTACCAGGCAAACCAGTGATTTTAATTACCATCAATGGTAAAAAAAAAAAAAATATATATTGTAGATTTGATGTTTTTCACACTAGTGTGCTGTGGCATTGTGCTTACAATTGCAGAAGTGACAGAACATATGGAATAGCACATGGTAATGTTATTAACTGAAACAAAGACATGTTTTTTTTTGTCCTCCGCAAAGAAAAAAATTATTAGCATCTTTCCAGCATGATGTCCAATCAACACAGCAGTGTGGAATTTAGTGAATTTGAAAATATAAATGTGGGATTATAGGAACTTGTGCAATGTCTCTCAACCATTCACAATGTGCATAATGAACTAAGTGTTGTAAAATTAAGTATGTGGTAAATGTGTATTATATTTGTAATTATTTTTTTTGTTCCAAGGGCGTTTTGACTTGCATCAGCCACTGTATGAATGTCAAACATGCCAGCAGCAGTGGACCCCTGACTTTAAAGACCTCCTAAGAAGTGGATATTGGCCAGCCTCCGTCACCAATTCCACACTTTATACACTGGACCTCTTGAGCTCCTTTCAGGAACTCAAGATCATCTCTCCAGGATTCTCCAGACAAGCCTTCGCAAAGCTGCTGGAACATCGCACTAAGTGTGGAGGAAGAGTAAGTGTAAATGTTATTACCATTTTATTAAAAAAAATTCCATAAGCAGACAATATCAAAATACTATTTCATTCTATATATTTTCCAGTCTGGACCTATCAACGGCGTTGCACTGCAGCGCAGCTTCTTAGAGCTTTCGTATGCATCATTTGAGGAAGACCAGCTCTGCTGTAGTGCTCCTTTCACCTGCCCAGCCTGCACACCAGAAATGTTGGCTGTTTCAGCAGATGGAAACAGAAAGCTATATCGCTTTCGCCGAAACGGAAGGTGATCTTTCTTCCAGTCTTTTTATTGATTTATTTTCTTACTTCATATATTTCATGAATGGATTTTCTATTTTTCTTTCTTCCTCAGCTCTGATGATCCTGGCTTTTTTGAGGGGCTCTTTGTGGCTGAAGACAGCGCGGTGTCTAGATTTGTCGACACCATACAGAAAGCAGTGAAAAATGCAAGTTGACAAAATAGTTGTTACAATAATAAACGTGACCCCCACTTCAATTACTCCTGCCTACCAATTACAAAATCAAATTGAGAGAATAAATGCCATATATTGAATGACGCCATTGCTTTTATTTGATTTGTCGTGTTTGTTTTGTGTGTCATAGACACAGGGAAGAGGCACATGTGGGGACTCCCAGTGGACAGCAGCGAGGGAAACTTCAAGGAGGGCTTCAAAATTGGATGAAGAGGGGATGGAGGTTGCTGTGTGTCGCCATGGGTTCCTTTTGAAAGCCCTTAATATGTACAGGGGGGAGATATTTGCCTACCCTCTGTACCTTCAGAAGGAGCTCATGCCAGCCAAGGCACAATTCTTCGCAATGGACGTGGCTTGCAAATACTGGCCATACCTGGAGAAAGTTGCTAGTGTCCTTCCTGCTCTTCAGGAACTGACCACTATGAAACCCTTTCTCAGTGTAATGCATGCTCGAGCCCATGCTACTAAGTGTGAGGTGTGTATAATATTTTGGCATCATATGTACATTTGTAATATTTACAAGCACATTAATAATATGAAATATAAGTTAAGCTACACTATATTATCTTGTCTTTTTGCATAACCATTTCTTGCATGGAATGTAATGCCCTTTGATGCAAATTGTGGTTTGTGATATTGGGCTATATAAATAAAATTAAATTGAATTTCTTCCACCCTTTACTAACAGATTAACTGGAGTGGCAGGAACCAGGAAGGAGCAGGGACAACCGCTGGTGAGGAGGTGGAGCAAGTGAACAGCTACCTCTCACGTTGTGCCCTGACGACCAAATATATGTCCAAAGCAGGTGATCGGAGTTTGCAATATTCGTGTATACATTTTTTTAGATTGATCATCATAACCTCATTATTTGCTTTCAACAGCACGGGTGGACATGCTTACTTTGCATGCAATGGGGTGGAACGAGAAAAAAAATCTCTCTTTACATCAGGCACTTTCCACAAGATATGTGAAGGTAAGTCTCCTATTAATTGTTTTGTGTGTCCTTTTGTTGTGTTTACTTGGCCTGTTATTAATCATACAAAGTTTTAATCCTTATTATTGTATAACTGTTCATCAGACTTGTCAGAGACTCAAGGATGAGACTGCAAGGCTAGCTGACCTAAAAACAGAGCTAGATTGCACAGATGAAGTGGTGTCACAGTGGCTATCTGATGTAAAAGAATGGGCAGCTGGTAGTAAGCATGACCAGATAAAAGAAACAACAAACATCCCTTTCTACAATCTAAATTTTATGTTTGATATTAAAGAGCAGCAAAAAATAGTAGGCGGATCTTCATCTAATGTGATGCCACATTTATGTCAGGTTTATTAGTATATTCCAGTTCCCTGCAGGAAGTGCACATACAAAGTTTAAATAAGTTGGATTAAAAGGTTTTACATGAAATTCAAGCAGAGAAACGGTTCTGTGTTGTTTTAACAGTGAATTTGCTTTCACTATATCTTCTACAGAGACACCTGATACATCTCGTGCCAGTCAAGGCACCACACACAGAGGACTTCAGCAATCAATTGAGGGGCTTTACCTTAGTGTGAGGCACCGGAAGCGAACCCTCTACCGTCAGAATGGTATAACTATATAATATAATAGGTTGATAAATTCAGGCTACTGTATGCATCCTATTCCACCAACATGGAATTAGCAAATAATGTAGTAGCACAGTTCAGCTCAATCATTGAATTCTGTTCTTTAAATGACCAGTCTGTAGGATTTAGTGGTATCTATCAGTGAGGTTTGACGATTGCAACCAGCTTACCTCACCTCTATCTTTCCAAGCTACGGTAGCCGACGAGAAAATGTGAGAGGTACTATGCAGTGGTCTCAAACCGGTTCCACGGAGGGCCTAGTGTATGCAGGTTTTCTCTTTTACCTTGAACCAAACTGATTGAGTAGGTCACTAATTGGTTAAGATCTCCCCTCACCTGGTAGTCTGTTTAGTCTTGTTTGTCCGTTGTGGGCTACTGTAGGAACATGGAGGTGCAACATAGCGGCCTCCGTGGAAGGGGAACGTATTTAAAACTGCCCATTCTTAATTAATTAATGCACAATTATTATTTTCAGGCAATCATGAAAAGTGTGTGTGTGTGTGTGTGTTAGTTAGATTCCCCCCAAAATGTTACACACTGGACAATTTGTTTCCCATGTCAGTCTACATTATAATTTTCACATACTAAAATAACTGCAGCTTTGCTTTTAAATTTTTTGGT
Organism: Abramis brama; assembly: GCF_963993115.1. NCBI lineage: Eukaryota > Metazoa > Chordata > Actinopteri > Cypriniformes > Leuciscidae > Abramis > Abramis brama. The sequence continues at coordinate 47,459,307 of NC_139967.1, forward strand.
GCTATAATTTTTTTCTTGTTGAAGAGTTCTGTCAAAAACCTCTGCCTCTGTACTTCATGTCTTTCTAGACAGCAGCAAGTTTCGCCATCGCCTTCGAAGGAATCTGGCAGAAGACAAAAAACTCCTTCTTCAGGAGATACAGAAATACAATGATCTTGTACTAGAATCGGCAACAACCATTGACGTAGCTGTGGTGGAGCATTCCCTAACTGGAGAGAGCACTGTGTCTCAAATATGGCCGTGGGAGGTTCATGGCAGTGGTATGTCTGTTTTTAGATGCTTCACAGGAATTTATTTACAGTTCTGCTTTATAGAGCATACTGAACTAAGGCATGCATGTTACATATTGAGTGTTGTAATATTAATTTAGTTTAATGGTGTATTTTCAGTTTTCTTATGTATCAATTTGATAAAAAAAAGTCAATGTTTGTAGTGATTATGCAAGATTGTCTCATGTGTACATATAACTGTTATTGATTCTTAGCAAACATTTCAATCAAGAAACGAGTGCACGACCAAGTGATGTTAACAAGGCGACTGCATGAGGAAAGAAGCGTTTTGGTGTTGGAGATGGCACAACACTGCATGTGGTTGCAGAGCCTGGCAATGGTTCTCAAGAACAAGTTGGCTGAGGAGGGTAAGTTTAATTAAAACCCTGTCCATCTAATGTGTTTAAAAAAAACATACAAAAAAACACATCAGTCACAGAACTTGGATGGAGTAGAACGGTTATGGCTCTCTTTGCCGTGGTCCTTTGGGATATACATAAAATGGGGATTAAAGTTGTTACTGTAGCTATGGTAACAAGTCAGTAAGGCTATAAAGATTCACATTTGCTTGAAAGATGTGCAGATTTGTTGTACTATGTCTGTTACTGGAAAGCGGAAATTAACAAAAGAATTTGAACATTGGAATTTGTGTCCTGGTGTGTTACATGGGGTTAGCATAACATCAAGATTAATCTTATTATTATCTCCTCCAGTCAACATAGAAAACCTTGCTGGTCAGCAAGTAACAAAATATGTTACTTCAGCACAACTGTAGTGAAGAAGAAAACTGTTAACTTAAAACAGCTATCAGACATATATATGCTGCTTTGGGCCTCCCTACATAAAGTCACCTCAGTGAGCCATGTTGCCTTAAGTTGTTTTATACAGAAGCTTGCCTGGTCCCATGTCAGCGATACACATAAAAATGCCAATCATCCTGCTATGTAGATATGAATTGGTGATATCTTTTTACTCCATTTAAGTTATTTGGCCCAAACATAAATGATCACATTCATCTAATCTTTCCTAATGATCCGCTAGCTGGCCGCCCCATAAGCAAGCCGTCAAAAAAACGCGTCTCTGTAGGCAGCCTAGGCTCTGAGATCTGCACACAAAAACAGTTGCGCTCACCACCACTCAAAACCAAAACAAATAGTGTTCCAACCAATCACGGCGGGTGTTGTGAGGTTTTGCGCTCGTGCACGGCTGCCTATGACGGCTGCACGCGAAACTCACATCACCCACCCCTGTCGGTGATTGGTTGGAACACTATTTGTTTTGGTTTTGAGTGGTGGTGAGCGCAACTGTTTTTGTGTGCAGATCTCAGAGCCTAGGCTGCCTACAGAGACGCGTTTTTTTGACGGCTTGCTTATGGGGCGGCCAGCTAGCGGATCATTAGGAAAGATTAGATGAATGTGATCATTTATGTTTGGGCCTGAAATCACTGATACAACCTTTAATATAGTTTGTCTTTAATGTAATCTCGTTTGTATTTTGAGACGTAGACCAGGGAAATGAGGGACTTTGCTGTCTCTTGAGAAGAAGACTGTCAGAGGTGTCAGAAAGGTTCCAAGTGGTCCTCCAACAGTACAAGACTGCCTTAGGTCCTGAGGCCTCTGTCCTTCTACATGTTGAAGAGGAAGATCAAAGTGGCCTCAGTAGTCCAGACACCAGTGAGGATGAAGAGGAAAACACAATTTAGGTCATTCATTTATTAATATTATGTATGTTTGTTTGTTTGTTTTTTGGAATAACCCCCTGTTACTGTTATTCTTAATAATTTATTTGTGTATTTTATTAATGCTTTACACACCTTACTTATTCTAAAACAGCTGAAATTCACTCTCTTATCCTAATTCTTGCTTTTTTGTTTTTCTGTATTTCCCCAGATGGAAGCTGCACGGAGGACTATGTTGAAGGAAATGGACTTGCCCTATATCTGTGTATTATTAGTATGCTGATTGATTAACCACATCAAAATCTTGTTAAAAATTCAAACTGTGTCTTTAGATTTTCCAAGCAATTTAGTTAGCACATTGCACAGTTCATTGAAAATGCACAAACCTCTCAGTATAGGTGCACCAATCTTATCCAAAAATGTAAACTTTGCATGTATGATATTACCAGATGTAATTACTGGGCTCATATGATATCAGGGTAGTGTATACTCTTTTAAGAGAGACTCCCCTTAATTGTGGTGACCCTGTGACCTTTCCTTTTGCACCAACGTTAGGCCAAACTTTTGACTTGCATACAACAAATGTTATGAACCGATTTCTGTAATTTGCTGAGCAATGAATCATGTCATGTTGACCTTATGAGATTCCCTGTAGCACAATCATTAGACCAGAATGTAAAATTGAATATTGTCTAATTGGGCAGATTGCCATGAAATCTTGTAAGCACATGATGACTTTGGTGACCTCATGACAGTTCCTCTATCATCACATTTAGGCCTTAATGTAAAAACTCATTCTTGATTGCATTTCTCAAAATTCACTTATTCTGCGGTGCAGCAGCAGTGTCTGTGTCAGTCTATGTCATTTTGTTTTTCCCCAGAGGAGGCTGCCTATGGATTACTACTTGATTGAGTGTATATAACTTGTGTAACTTTATATTACTGCAAAGATGCATTATAGTATGTAACAGAAAAACACACCGTTTTTTATTTTACGATTATAATTTATATTGTATATTATTACAGTTGACAGATGACTTAATTCTTTGTTCTGCTGGAGCTTTTTGCAAGTGAACTTAACCTCACAGTCCAATGTTTTTAAATACAGCCTTATGGCTTGTTTGACAAATATGCATTTGGTGTATTTTCACTGGTATTGTTGTGAAAGACAAGAAATAAAGTATTTCCAAAGATGAATATTTTGTTTTTACTTTTTCATACTTTATTGAAAAACAATATTTTATATTTTTATAGTTGATAAAAAAACATCACACTGTGGAATCTTGTTTACAGATAAACTGTTTAACAGTTTAAACTCTGTTTAACATCAAACTGCATTATTAATTAATTACTTTAATACATGTCTTTTTACTTATTTTCAAACAATCAACCTTGTTTGTAATTAAACAAGATCTATCATAATAAGTAATGTGTATCTGTTAGGTGTATATGTTACAGTTTTTCTCGATTGCTGAAACACTAACTATGGATATGAACTCAAATTTCAAAAACGCAACACCGTTTATCAAAAAGCACACCCTTTTTCCCCAAACTATAAACACTACTCCCCAGTTTTGACACACGAGTCAGATTTGTTAAACTTTCACTGCAAAACTTTACACACATTATCCATTTATCATTGCCTACACAATGTTGTAATTTAGAAAGCACTACACAAAGAGTCAAAACTGATCACACAGCAATCAGAACCTTCAACAGATCGATGAAACAGATAAGATGAGAGGGGGAGGAGAAAGGGAAAGGGCAAAGAGACAAGCATTCTCAGATGAGATTTGTGCCAGCTCCCTAGTTGGGGTCATCCCTCTGTTCCCACAGCTCTATGTTACCACGGCCCTATGTTCCCTCTGCCCTAAGTTCCCACATTTCTGAGAATTTTTTTTTACTGAAAATTTTGAAAATTAGGTTCTATGTTCCCACAACCATATGTTCCCACAGCCCTATGTTCCCACAGTCCTATGTTCTCTCAATATTTTTCTAATTTCAAAGATTTTTCTCAAAATGAAACTCTAAGTCAAGTCATTTTCTTACCACATTTAACCCTCGGGAAAAGGTCGGGAGAAATCTGTCAGGAACTCTATGATCCCACATTTCTAGGACATTTTCAAAATTGAGTATTGTGTTCATACATTTCCCTATAATTTCAACAGCTAGTCTATACTACTACAGCTAGTCTACACTACAGCTATTCTACACTGCTACAGCTAGTTAGGGTTAGGGTTAGGGTTAGGGTAACCCTAACCCTCTGTGGGAACAAAGAGCTGTGGGCACTTAGGGCTGTGGTAACACAGGGCTGTGGGAAGATATGCACGCTCCCCCCTGAGACGTGCCATTGAACTTGTTACTAAGCGTACAAATCAGCGTCCATACTTGAAGTTCTTCCGGTTTTCAGAGTAGGGTTAGTTTTAGGGTTATAAAATTGTAGCTTTACTATACACTCACCTAAAGGATTATTAGGAACACCTGTTCAATTTCTCATTAATTCAATTATCTAATCAACCAATCACATGGCAGTTGCTTCAATGCATTTAGGGGTGTGGTCCTGGTCAAGACAATCTCCTGAACTCCAAACTGAATGTCAGAATGGGAAAGAAAGGTGATTTAAGCAATTTTGAGCGTGGCATGGTTGTTGGTGCCAGACGGGCCGAGTATTTCACAATCTGCTCAGTTACTGGGATTTTCACGCACAACCATTTCTAGTGTTTACAAAGAATGTTGAGACATTCAGATGGTAGAGTCAGAATTTGGCGTAAACAGAATGAGAACATGGATCCATCATGCCTTGTTACCACTGTGCAGGCTGGTGGTGGTGGTGTAATGGTGTGGGGGATGTTTTCTTGGCACACTTTAGGCCCCTTAGTGCCAATTGGGCATCGTTTAAATGCCACGGTCTACCTGAGCATTGTTTCTGACCATGTCCATCCCTTTATGACCACCATGTACTCATCCTCTGATGGCTACTTCCAGCAGGATAATGCACCATGTCACAAAGCTCGAATCATTTCAAATTGGTTTCTTGAACATGACAATGAGTTCACTGTACTAAAATGGCCCCCACAGTCACCAGATCTCAACCCAATAGAGCATCTTTGGGATGTGGTGGAACGGGAGCTTCGTGCCCTGGATGTGCATCCCACAAATCTCCATCAACTGCAAGATGCTATCCTATCAATATGGGCCAACATTTCTAAAGAATGCTTTCAGCACCTTGTTGAATCAATGCCACGTAGAATTAAGGCAGTTCTGAAGGTGAAAGGGGGTCAAACACAGTATTAGTATGGCGTTCCTAATAATCCTTTAGGTGAGTGTATATATCAACAATCTCCTACAGTTGAAACATACATTATACTATATTTAAATGATCAAGATGAAAAAAAAATCACGAGGCTATCAGGTCATTGAGTATATTTGACTGTTATTGTAGTTGTAGAACAACCATCAGGGCTGTCTCCAATGTACACTATTTACATTTTTTTTCCAACTGCTTGCACACATTTTCAAAACTATGTCACCTTTTTTCAAAACTTTCCCAAAACTGCACACACAAAATTGTGTGTAGCCTAGTGTTTTGAAAAAAGTGTTTTATGCTATTGAAAACTGAGTCAAAGGCTGAGAAATAGTTTATTGTTTTTGGAGATGTGGTGTGAAGTTTTGCACTTTGAGTGAGAGGTTTCAAAAAATCGTGTGACATAAAAAAGATTTTGTGTGTAAGCAGTTGGGAAAAAACTGTATAAACTACAATTCCCACGAGAGACGCGCCATTGATCTTACAAAGTGTACAAATCAGTCACCATACTTGTAGTTCTTCTGGTTTCCCAACCAGGAATAATGTTATAAAAATGTGTCTTTACTATTCTATATTAAGAAACATACATTATACAGCCGAAACATACATTAGGCTATATTTATAGGCTATATGATTAGGATAAAAAAAAAAAATCGCCAAGACTTCAAATCTGTGGTTTTAGCTAGGCTACAGTAGACATGAATTCAAGATTGTCGGCGGGAGTTATGCTACCCTTCAAAGAGTGACTTAAAAAAAAAGAAAAAAAAAAAAAAAAAAAAAAGTTTTATTTAACATTATGTTTATTTATTTATTTATGGCCTGCAAATGTTTTACCAACTGATGAATGTAATAAACTGCCACTTATAAATATGTCAGCATTAGATGCAATAAGTATACAAACAATATCCTAATATTACAGTAAAGAATTCCAAAATGTGTGAAATAGGCTACTCTCCTGATCAAGACCTTCTCAATAAATCAATATTTGACTTTTTAACTAGTGACAAAAACTGTTCAGTTCTAGAAGATAAAATCATATATTTTATTTGGATGAATCAGTCTGTTTATCAGATTTACCAATTGCTATAGTTTGTTTGTGCTGGTCAAGAATAGATACAATTGAACTGCAAGCAAAAACTTGGGGCCACTGTTTCAAATATGTGAGTGGCTCCTCCCCTAACAAATGTAACCTCACTCCAATTTTTTTATAAAAACTTGAGAGCTCTGATTAAATTATATATGCTAACCTAAATTTTAATTAAAAAAGAATCCACTTCATCACATATAAATATGCTCAATGTAGTCTGTTTCTTTTGTCTCAACCACTTCATCCTCATATTATTTTGAATTAAATTTATGTATGGAAAAGTAAAAACAAAAATTATCATCTTTTGCAAGTGTTATTGTAGTGTATTTGTGTTCTCTCACAAAAATACAAGTGAAAATATTCCAAATGCTTATTTATTGCTTAATTACTCACTAGAGGCTTAAAGAATGATCAAACAAATTTATTGACAAGGTGCATAACAAATTGAAACTATATAGTCTTTGGCAATTGGACCACATCAAGACATCATTCTTTTAAGAGAAATGCATGATATGAAAAAGGGATATCCCCTACATGGAGCCGACACTGGTGGTGGTGAAGGGGTGAGTAGCAATGCTGAGATCTGGATGAATGTGGAGCTCTTCTCCTGATGACCACAGTGGAGGGACCTACTGTATGACACGATTGGCTCAAGAGGGTTGAGATGAAAATACATTTGGTTTAAGACATAAAACACCCAGTCAGCTGATGAGTTTGGAGTAGAAGAGAGTGAGAGAGACAATGTAAAAGATATGATATAATGTGCGAGTATAAAGAAGGACAGTCTTATTTGTTGAACTTCATATTTTAGCTTCATGTCAAACAAGCCATAAGGTTGTATTTCTTAACAGTGGACTGTGAGGTTAAGTGAACTTGAAAAGCACAGAAAACAGAACATGAAATCAAATTACACGTCAACTGTAATAAAATAACAGTGCAATTTATAATCATGAAATATGAAACATGCTTTTGAATAACATCTGAAGAAGAAAATTCAGTTGGATTAAGTACATTTCTAGTACATTCCCTTTCGAGATTAAACTCCAGGTCATATTCTTGGAGATGTTCCCCTTTTCACTACTACAGAAAGATGAGATATGACTTCAAATGCAGCACAGAAACAATTTAATAAATAGGCTGAAACCAAAATGGAGTTCTAAATATACATTTTATTTATTTTCATTATTTTGGAGTGAATCCTTTGACTGCCAGGAATGGGCCCACTGCTCACCACTAAAAACAGAAGGGATTTTTTTTCTGTTACTGGTTGGGGTTTCCAATAAACTTAAAACATTACTGAACATGTCTTTTATAAGTATAAGTTTCATTTTCCATCTATGAAGAACCACCACCTTCATGCATGCAGTAATGGTGGTGGTCCTTCATAGATGGAAAATGAAACTGTTATACTTATAAAAGACATGTTCGGTAATGATGTGTGCTTTAAACTTGTTTAAAAGGCTTGTTTAATCTGAAACAGAACAGATTAATAAAAAAAATTGTAGCAAAAAAAAAAGTTTAAGTAAATAAATAATGAATGCATTAATTCATAAAGCAGAAGAACAGAATAATACATACCATACTGGACAGGGCTCCCAGTCAACCAGCATTTCTGCTTTGCCCTAATGTAAGAAAATACAAAAAATAAAATCCATTCTTAGCATAAGGCTATTATGTCTGATTATAGGCAATGAGTTTCATTGATTTTCAGAAGACACTCCTTCATAAACTGTAATTCAAAAAGACTGAACACATAAAAAGTATCTACCTAACAATTATGGTATGTATAATATGTATTTGCCAAAACACACGGAAGTTTCTAAATCCTATATTGCACTCTGCATACTGCCTACACTCTGCAGTTCCTTTATGACTGTCTAACCTTTCTCACTCTTTCTCTTAATACACTCCTGATGGGGAAAGCCTCTAGGCGAGTGTGGTAGGAGCAATCTGTGAACATCAAAAACACATTTCAAATATTTCTTAGATAGTTAGATTAGAAACAAAATAAACACAACTATGAAGACTTAAGTAGTGACCAGACTTGCAAGGATGACTAATCAAAACATGTATCATGGAACCAAATTACTCTCGGTTCCAATGTGGTATGCTTGCTTGAATAACCATACTACTGCTAAGCCACAGCTCACAACTAAGAACACTGCTGCTACTTCTACTACTTGGCAATGCATTTTGGTCAAATTTGACTAATTAAGCCTGTTGGATTTTATAGCATGTCAATTGTAATAATCTCAATAATACTAATCATTCCTATTCTATATCTATTATGAATAATCATGGTTACGTGTGCTACGCTGGACTAGCTGGACTGGTCACGACATTTACATACAGTATTGTTGCCCTGTTGTTGATTTGACTGCTTGTATTGTACATATTGTATTTATTTGTAAGTAACTTTGGATAAAAGCGTTTGCTAAATAATTCATTAAATAAATAAAATTGTGACTACCGGAAATTGTCTGTTGTAGTAGTTAAAAAAAATAAGCAATTGAACTAAAGCGAATTAACAGGGGTTAAGTTGCAATGTTTAGCAAAGTATGAATCATTGCTTTTACATGCACTTACTCTTTTGTGGCCTTTTCCTTTCAGGCATATGCCTTGGTCCCCCTGTGGGATATAAGATTACAGTCCAGTCATATATCCACTCAGAAAAAAAAAAAAAAACACATTTACAATAATTAGACAAAATGCACTTTGTAATGTCTTTTCAACATAAATATGTGTCCCTGGTGTGTCTAGACACCCCTTAAATATGAGAAAAGACCATCCTCCCAGTTAATGTGTGTGCAAACACACCGTTTAATTTGGCTCCAGATTTTACATCACATGCAGGCTCATTGGAAAATAGTAATCATAGTAGGCTTTTAGAATACTCCATCTAAAATGACCTGTTTCAGACACGGTCTGCATAAAGGACCAGTTCAAGATAAATAAGGACTTTTTTAGGATCATGCAAACTGCAAAGCTACTCTAGTGGAGTATCAGAATAATAATATAGAACTGGAAATTAGCATAATAGGTCCCCTTTAAATTCTATTTAAGTAATTAATTTACTTATTAGAGAATCTGCTTGACTAATGAGTTTCATTGAGTTTCATAGTTACCAAGCTATGGTAACAGTTATCAGAACCACCAATAATTACCCTAATAATAATAATAATAATTCATTACATTTATATAGCGCTTTTCTGGGTACTCAAAGCGCTTTACATCGAAGGGGGAATCTCCTCAACCACCACCAATGTGCAGCATCCACTTGGATGATGCGACGGCAGCCATATTGCGCCAGAACGCTCACCACACACCAGCTTACTGGTGGAGAGGAGACAGTGATGAAGCCAATCAGTATATGAGGATGATTAGGAGGCCATGATGGACAGGGGCCAATGGGCAAATCTGGCCAGGATGCTGGGGTTACACCCCTACACCCCACCGCACCCTACTTTTTCGAAGGACACCCTGGGATTTTTAATGACCACAGAGAGTCAGGACCTCAGTTTAACGTCTCATCCGAAGGACGGACAAACATTATTTACATAGCTGACTTTTTTTTTTTTTTGACTTGCGACTGTGCCCCTGGCTGACCCTGTGAAGACAGCTGTGGGTTTGGAGAAAGAAAATTACTCATATACCAAATAAATCTTTAACTTATTATTTAAAATTCTTGAAGATCACAACATCGCACAAGTGTGGCAGTACATGTATTAATAGGTGTAAAGTACATGCATTCTTATTGCGATTGAATTAAGGTTGCTCCATTAACTCCACGTGTTTCATTTTCTCGTTTATGTCCATCCTGTTTGTGATAATCCTAATTTGTTTCAACAAGCGCTGATCCTGCGCTGACTTGTTCAGGGAACGCAAGGGGTGGGAGAATGGTTAAGTTAAGTGTTCATGGGACACTGACATTCCCAATTATTTTGAATATTCGAATTATCCTAATATCTTTAATAATAAAATTTGGCCTAGTAATTTCAGCATTTGATTAGTAGTACTTATTTTACTTTTAGATTTTTAATAGACTCACAAAATTCCTTCCAACAGCCCTAGTACAGAATCAGATAGACCTATCATCTATCTAATTATGTAATATCCGATAAACTTTTCTAGCAGATTATCCATTGAAAATGAGAACCCTGTAGGTGATGATACACAGGGCAACTTTTTGAGCAATGTTGCTGGGCAATGTTGCCGTCAACAGGCAACCAGATGAGACACAGGGCCCACAACCCATCTAAATTATCCAGATAGAAATGTGTTGCCCATTTTCAATGTGAAAGTGCCCAAGGAACAATCGCTCGGCAAGATTGCCCAGCAACATTGCTCAAAAAGTTGCCCTGTGTATCATCACCTAGTGAGTTTTACTTTATCAAGCAGCAAAAAAGTTATAGCATGGTGAGTTTGAGTTCATTTCGTTGAAAAGAGCCCTAACCTGCATCAAGCTCTATGGGGGAAAAACACTGGAAGTCAAGTAAAGTTAAGGTAACCCATGGGTCAAACACTTTTGGACTTTACAAATATAAACTGTAACTCTTTAAATTTGTTCTAATTACCTTGCCCCTCCGTGGACTCCGCCTGCTCCACTTGCCCCTCCGTGGATTCCGCCTGCTCCACTTGCCCCTCCGTGGATTCCGCCTGCTCCACTTGCCCCTCCGTGGACTCCGCCTGCTCCACTTGCCCCTCCGTGGACTCCGCCTGCTCCACTTGCCCCTCCGTGGACTCCGCCTGCTCCACTTGCCCCTCCGTGGATTCCGCCTGCTCCACTTGCCCCTCCGTGGATTCCGCCTGCTCCACTTGCCCCTCCGTGGATTCCGCCTGCTCCACTTGCCCCTCCGTGGATTCCGCCTGCTCCACTTGCCCCTCCGTGGACTCCGCCTGCTCCACTTGCCCCTCCGTGGACTCCGCCTGCTCCACTTGCCCCTCCGTGGATTCCGCCCCTCCGTGGACTCCGCCTGCTCCACTTGCCCCTCCGTGGACTCCGCCTGCTCCACTTGCCCCTCCGTGGACTCCGCCTGCTCCACTTGCCCCTCCGTGGATTCCGCCTGCTCCACTTGCCCCTCCGTGGACTCCGCCTGCTCCACTTGCCCCTCCGTGGACTCCGCCTGCTCCACTTGCCCCTCCGTGGACTCCGCCTGCTCCACTTGCCCCTCCGTGGACTCCGCCTGCTCCACTTGCCCCTCCGTGGACTCCGCCTGCTCCACTTGCCCCTCCGTGGACTCCGCCTGCTCCACTTGCCCCTCCGTGGATTCCGCCTGCTCCACTTGCCCCTCCGTGGACTCCGCCTGCTCCACTTGCCCCTCCGTGGGGCTCGCCTCGCAGGGTGTGAGCTGCAGAGTAATCAGCTAATCCTCATT